>NW_006295054.1:370731-373540 GCF_000327345.1 Myotis davidii
TATATATATATAGTTGTTGTTGTAAAGTCTATTTTCTCTGATAAGAGTATTGCTTCCCCAGATTTCTTTTTACTTATTTTTACATGGACTATCTTTTCCCATGTCTTTACTTTCAGATGGCATGTGTCTTTTTTTTTTGAAGTCAGTCTCTTATAAGCAGCATATAGTTGTCATGTTTTTTAATACATTCAGCCACCCTCTGTCTTTTTATTGGAGCATTTAGTCCATTTATATTTAAAGTAATTACTGATGGATATGTACTTATTGCCATTTTGTTAATTGTTTTTAGGTTGTTTTTATAGTTCTCTTTAGTTCCTTTCATCTTCTATTGATCTTATCCCTTGTAGTTTACTGGTTTTCTTTAGCATTTTGTTTGGGTTCCTTTCTCTTTATTCTTTGTATATCTTTGTAGATTTTTGGGTTGTGGTTACTATGAGGTTTATGTGTATTATTCTGTATCTATAGGTGTTTAAGTTTGAATATATTCTATAAGGACCACATATACCACCACCCCAACACTTTGTTATTGTTGTCATGTTTTAGCTCTTTGATGTTGTATTATTTCCTCACTAGTCATTATAGTTTAAAATTAGTTAAACTATAATAGTACTTTTTTCTTTTGACATTTGTAGTAGCCTTTTAAATATCTTATTCTTTATGGTTATTAAATATTTGGCTTTAACTGCAATGTGTTTTTTTTTTTCCAGTCTCATGTGTCTTACTTTTGGTTATGACCTTTCCTTTTCTACTTTGAGAAGACCCTTCAACATTTCTTATAAAGCTGGTTTAATGGTGAACCCTTTGAGTTTTTACTTGTACAGAAAACTCTTTATCTCTCCTTCAGATCTGAATGATAACCTTGCCAGATAAATTATTCTGGGTTGTAGGTTCCTTTCTTTCAGCACTTTAAAGATGTGCTTTCACTCCCTTCTGACCTGTAATCTTGCTGAGAAATCAGCTGATAGCCTTATGGGGTTTCCACTAGCTTTCTTCAGGATTGTCTCTTTAACTTTGTCATTTTAATTCCTACATATCTTGGTGTGAGTCTCTTTGTGTTCATCTTGTTTGGAACTCTGTGCTTCCTGGACATGGATGTCTGTTTCCTTTCCCAGGTCAGGAAAGTTTTCAACCATTATTTCTTTGTACAAAGTTTCTGTTCCTTTCTCTCCTTCTGGGAGCCCTAAAATGTGAATGTTTGAGTGTTTGATGTCATCCCAGAGGTCTCCTAAACTATCCTCATTTTTTAAAAAATTCCTTTTTGCTGTTCTGATTGCTTAATTTCCACTAGTCTCTCTTTTGTATTAGATAATCTGGTGTTGATTTCTTCTCATGTATATTTCATTTCAGTTCCTGTATTCAGGTCTACTTGGGTCTCTACTATACTTTCCCTTTGTTGAAGTTTTCCCTAAATTCCTCTATTCCACTCTCATTTCCTTATGGTTTTGTTATGGGGATTTTCCTTGTTCATTCATTTGAGAAAGATGTTCTCCTATCTCCATTTTGTTTGACTTTTTGTGTTTGTTTATATGAATGAGACAAAATAGTTATCTTTCCCCGTCTTTAAAATGTGGTCTTATGTAAAGGCAGCCTCTATGTGTGCCAGGTGGGTTTTTCAGGCCAGTAGGAGCTGAGCAGGTGCTTAAGGCAGCGGTTCTCAACCTGTGGGTCGCGACCCCTTTGGCGGTCGAACAACCCTGTCACAGGGGTCACCAAAGACCATCCTGCATATCAGATATTTACATTACAATTCATAGCAATAACAACATTACAGTTACGAAGTAGCAATGAAAATAATTTTATGGTTGGGTCACAACATGAGGAACTGTATTTAAAGGGCCAGAAGGTTGAGAACCACTGGCTTAAGGCATCCAGGGCACTGGCCTACCGAACCAGAGTGGCCCCAGGTGGGAAGGTCAGGTGTGTGTAATAACGCCTTACTGGTCCTGCCTGTTTCCTTAGTTCCGCAGGGTGAGATGGGTTCAGGCTGCAGAGAACTTACAGGTAGGTCAGAGCACCTGAGTGGAGCCCCCACCCACCCTATGGGGGTTGAGGGTGAGGGGAACAATGGTGCTTCCCAGCGCCTCTGACCTCAGAGAATGTCCACAGTCCCTGCAGAGCTCCCGCAGCTCCCGGTCTTCTCTATGCGGTCTCTTTTGTTTGCTGTAGCGAAAGTGGTCCTGAGAGGCTCGACGTGCCTGGTCGTTGTGAAAAGCCTGTTGGAGCAGAGCAGGCACTTCTGGTGCCTGGGGCACTGGCCTAGGGGGTGGGAGTGGCTCCTGGGAGGGAGGCCGAAAGGGTGTGGTGACTGTCCTCTTCCTGCTTGCTCCCTTTGTGAGCGGGCAAAAGGCTCCAGGCAATGTAGCTGGGACTGCCTGAGATTTTGCAGATAGGCAAAGCACCTGAGTGGTGCTCTGGGGGCCTGGGGGGTGGGGGTGGGGAGTGGAGGGTGAGGGGGCTTAATGATGCTCACTGGCTTCCCAGTCAGGCCGAAGGGCTTCTGCAAGCTTCCCAGCCTTCTATATTTGGTCTCTTTCTCCCCTTTGTTGTGCAGAAGCCCTCATTCATTCAGCCCTCAGCTGTCTTATTGGAGTAACCGCCCTCTATGTAGGGGTATATTTGAGTTTGCTCAGGGGAGGGGATGAGTTCAATGTTCTTCTAGCCACCACATATTGGACCTCCTGCCTCCTTTATTTAATGAGGCCACTGAGAAGTTCAACTGCAAGAAAGCTTTAAGGGTTGGGAGGTTGGGGTTGACACTCCTGTAAAATAACAGAGGGGGGAGGATTCAGGCATGTGGCAGCATATATAT
>NW_006295054.1:377103-389508 GCF_000327345.1 Myotis davidii
CTACTTACAATGCAAAAATGCTTTCTTAACATGCTGTCCTTTCAAAAAAGTTGTTGAGTTTTTAAAAGAAAACATTTCACCTGATATGCTTGCTTGGAGCTTGCTCAACACACGCTGCTGATGTATTTTGAACCATTTCTAGATTGCTCTTGGGAGCAGAGACACCTTGGGAAATCTATTCTTGGATCATCCATTTGCTAGGTATATACTGTTGGGACACTTCCTTGATATTTCCCAGCTCTGGGCTCTCATAAAAAATGTATTGAGGCCCTACCTGTGGGCAGTGTTAATGTTTCTAAAGCGAGGGGCTTGAAAGTGCAATCTAGTTAGAAGGTAGGCCCTTAGGGAAGAAAGGGAAGGAACTTGTCCTGAAACTGGGTTTGCACATTCAACTGAATATCACAGCTCAATGAAAACCGTTTTCTCAAGACACCTTTATTAATTCAGCAAATATTTCAGGGCACCTGCTACCTGGCACACACTTCCAGGTGCTTGAGATACATTAAGTGAACAGACAATTAGCCCTGCCCTTGTGGAGCTTACATTTATGTTTTACATAAGGTGGAGGCAATGGCAAAGGTCTGTACTTAAGACCAGAAGTATTTTGTGTGGGAGGATGGACATTGTGGGAGAGCTCCCAGCCAAGCATTCCTTGGCACTGGCACTCACGCATGTGATGTCCTAGCCACTGGGGTAAAGGCTGGATACACAAAGCTTAGCAAAACAGGTTCGTCCCCTGCCTTCAGGAAGTTTACAGAACAGAGAAGGAGGGAGCCACTCAGGGATGCGTGGCCATCTACTTGTAGCAGAGATCAGGGCTCTGAAGAAAAGAAGCCCAAGAGTCCTCACTGAAGGAGAGTGAGCCAGGCTGGGCCGAGAAAGATCCAGCTTCCGGAGGAAGTGATGATTGAGATGAGGCCTAGAGGACAAAGGAATGAGGGAGGTGACAGGGTGGAGGATAAGGAAGACATGTGAGACAGCACGAGGTGGCCAGAGGCCCAAAGAAAGCTAGGGAAGAATGCAGAGATGAGGCTGGGAGGAGGGCAGAGCTGCACGCCCCTGACCACACTCAAACTGCAGTATGTACTAAAAAGTAAAACCTTAGGTCAGCAATTTTCAACCCTTTTCACCTCATGGCACACATAAACTAATTAGAGGCCTGGTGCATGAAATTCGTGCATGGGTAGGGTCCCTAGGCCTGGCTGGTGATCAAAGCCTATCAGGGCCTTCCGGCTGCCAGCCAGGGCCTTCCTTCCTGGCTGCCAGCTGGGGCCTTCATTCCGCTCCGCCCTCTGGTGGTCAATGCACATCCTAGTGCAGTGATGGCAAACCTATGACATGCGTGTCAGAGGTGACACGTGAACTCATTTTTTTGGTTGATTTTTCTTTGTTAAATGGCATTTAAACATATAAAATAAATATCAAAAATATAAATCTTTGTTGTTCTTTAAATATATTTTATTGATTTTTTACAGAGAGAGAGGGAGAGAGATAGAGAGTTAGAAACATTGAAGAGAGAGAAACATCGACCAGCTGCCTCCTGCACACCTCCCACTGGGGATGTGCCCACAACCAAGGTTCATGCCCTTAAGCAGAATCGAACCTGGGACCCTTCAGTCCACAGGCCGATGCTCTTTCCACTGAGCCAAACCGGTTTGGCAAATCTTTGTTTTACTATGGTTGCAAATATCAAAAAATTTCTATATGTGACACGGCACCAGAGTTAAGTTAGGGTTTTTCAAAATGCTGACATGCCAAGCTCAAAAGTTTCGCCATCACTGTCCTAGTGAGAGATTGAACTACTGGTCTCCTGGTCAAACTCCTGAAGGGATGCTTTGCATATTAGCCTTTTATATAGAGAGATTACGAAAATTCTGCAGCACACCAACAAAATATATATTTTTTTGCCAATCTGACCAATAAAAAAAGAAAGTTATAATTTTGATTAATTCACACAGGGTGGCTATTGTTGTATTGGCTGTTATCATTTTTTTATTGGACAATGTAAGGGAAAAGAGGTCAGTGCCCCTGATTAAATAATCAAGTATTGCATATTTCAAAAATTCTGTGGCACATGGGTTGAAAAATCACTGCTTTAGATCATTAATTATGTAGTAAGTCAGACTATACTGTTCAATTTCATATGATTACACTTTAAATATCCACATGGAAATAATTATTTTCTTTCTGGTTGGGGATTATAGTAAAGGAAATTTGGTTTGATTTGGGATTAGAAAGCAGAGGATTTTCGATCAATAAACAGTTCTCGAGCAACGTCCATACCTCCAACACTAGGTGAAAAGAGATATTAACACCAGCCACTCGATCCTCACAGTCTAATCATACACACAGAAGTATACAAATTCATCTAGAGCAGTGGTCAGCAAACCGCGGCTCGCGAGCCACATGCGGCTCTTTGGCCCCTTGAGTGTGGCTCTTCCACAAAATACCACGTGCGGGCGCGCATGTACAGTGCGATTGAAACTTCGTGGCCCGTGCGCAGAAGTCGGTTTTCGGCCTGGGCGAGTCTATTTTGAAGAAATGGCGTTAGAAGAAGTGGGGGTACTTCGCTGAGGTAGACCCCTCAGATTGAGGACGTTTTTAGCAAAGGCCAGCTTAGGAGTACCCTAATTAAGTTAATAACAATGTACCTACCTATATAGTTTAAGTTTAATAAATTTGGCTCTCAAAAGAAATTTCAGTGTTGTACTGTTGATATTTGGCTCTGTTGACTAATGAGTTTGCCGACCACTGATCTAGACTATTCAGAAAGTGACCAAAGAGAGAGGTGCATGTGTGGGCCAACCTTCACCTGTTGCATCTAGCTGAGCTGAGGACTTTAAATTGCAAACATCCCTGAGTACTGAACAGTGTAAAGTAGTTTTAGAAATTTTAGGTTCTGGAGTCAGATAAACGCAGATTCAGTCCTTGCTTTGCCCCCTTACTAGTTGTATAACTTTGGGCAAATTACTTAACTACCCCATGGCTCAGTTTCCATACCACGCCCCCGCCCACCCCCCCCAAAAAAAACAACAACAACAACACACACACACCAGGATTTATTCGTTTCTTACCATCTATGATGGTTGGAAGATGAAGCTAAAGCATATAAAGTGCTTCTCATAGTGCCTAACACATAGGAAGCACTTAATAAACATTAGTTACCATTGTTAGCCCACCATCTTAGGGAATGAGGGGTTCAGAACTCTGCCAAATTACCTGGCAGGATGCCACTACGAACACCAGGGTTTATGCTCACATCTGTTCAGAAAATTTCAGTTTTTCTCTCCTAGGAAAGAATTTAGTGATAGTAGTTTCCTATGTTGCCACAATAGGAGGATAAATTCATTTGAAATGCATGTATGAGAACAGAAACTGATGCAGAACTAGCACCAAAAGAACAGATGCAATGCACAAAGAATAAGGAAAAAGATTAGGACTGTGCCTCATAGGGGAAAAAATTTAATAACTACTAAAATGAGCCCTTCCACACAGCTGGGACAGAGTTTACCATCCAAGAGAAACCCTCTGACCCAAGCTGAGGAATAACACACAGAATGACTAATATTAAAAGACTGCATCCAGTCTCCTCAAAGCCATTTAGAACCAGAAAGCACTACCATATGTAATACCCTTTGTAATACTTTAAGCAATAAAAAAACAAAAACAAAAAAAAAGCACTACCTAGAAATGTTTATCACCGTCATTGTTAGTAATTACTATTTTGCTTTTGTATTCATCACGCGAATGTGACAGAATAATTCAGATCCCACAATTCATACAAGCAGAGCAGGTAGAGACAGACCGCAGCTAAGGTCTCAGAACATGGTTCTTCTGCCAAATAGATAGGATTCAAAGCTTAGGAATGATTTCTTCAGAATTTTCAATTTGGAAGGAACCCTGTAGATCAACCTCTAACCTACATGAGTGCTGTCCTTGTCACTGGATTAAAATGGGGAAAAGAGCCCTGACCGGTTTGACTCAGTGGATGGAGCGTGGGCCTGCGGACTGAAAGGTCCCAGGTTCAATTCTGGTTAAGGGCATGTACCTTGGTTGCGGGCACATCCCCAGTGGGGGGTGTGCAGGAGGCAGCTGGTTGATGTTTCTCTCTCATCAATGTTTCTAACTCTCTATCCCTCTCCCTTCCTCTCTGTAAAAAATCAATAAAATATATATTTTTTAAAAAATGGGGAAAGGATGCCCTGGCCAGGGTGGCTCAGTTGGTTGGGCATCATCCTGTGCACCAAAAGATTGCTGGTTTGATTCCCAGTCAGGGCACGTGCCCAGTTTGTGGGCTCAATCCCCAGAAGGGGGTGTGCAGGAGGCAGTTGATCAATGTTCCTTCTCATATCTATGTTTCTGTCTCTCCCTCTCCTTTCCTCTCTCTCTAAAATATAATTTTAAAAAGGCTTTAAAATGGGGAAAGGAAGGAGAGAGGGAGAGAGCAAGAAGGAAGAAAATTAGAAAAAGAAAAATCAGAATTCTGTAATTCAACACTTACCTAATTCTGTATCTCCTCCCAATCTGACTTCAAACTATTGATACTCAATGGATAGGAGGATTGGTCAGGCATAGACAAGCCATTCTGTACTAAAGGCCACAGTGGGTTCACTCTGTCTTCAACAGCAACTACAGAGTACTACATGGAAGCCTTTGTAGAAAATTCAGACCCTCCCCAGGGATCTGACCTATACAACGTTCTCACCAGGGGCCTGGATGAGGCCATATACTGTGCAATTACCATGGGCCAGTGGACATCTTTGTGAAATTTTGCTGGAAGACCCAGTATGTAACCTACTTTGTTAAAACTTTTATAATCAGGATAAAGGGTATTTCAACACAAGTTTGAACTGTGCAGGTCAATCGAAAAAAGTCTCATTTAAGTGGATTCACATAATGCAAACCTGTGTCATTCAAGGTCAACTCTCTAAGACATGTCTAGTACCCTAGAAGGGCTCACAGTCTAATGAGTGAAAGGAGACACTTGTACCTTCATGGAGATTGAAACTATCATAGCATTGCCAGCAGGACAAATAGTTCAGGAGACAGGAGGCCCAGGTGGGGACCAGCCACATTGTGCCCAAGTCACCATAAAGCAGGGCAGGAAGCTAAATGTCACAAGAGTGGTGTGAACAATTAGGACAAGAGTCCTTGAAGGGAAAGAAACTCCTGATAGAGGTGACAGGGAAAATATAGAGGGTGGATTTTCCTGGGTTTAGGGAAGCATAGGATTTTGGTAGATAGAGATGGCGTGATGTAATGATCTATTGTAGATCAGAGGTTCTCGAGGAGTAGATGCTGGGCCTGCAACATTCATAACACCTGAGAACTTCCTAGAAATGCAAATTCCAGGGTCTGCCCTTGACCCGCTGAATCAGAAATGAATCTTAACAATCTGTGTTTAGCATCCACATGACTCTGACACATACTCTAGTTTGAGAATCCGTGATCCAGATTTAAGACTCTCAACAGGGGGTCAAGAATTTGGATGGGGGAAAAATATATCTTTATTTTTACTAACCTATAATAAAATTTAGCATTTTCTTCCATTGGGAGTGTAGGCAAACCACTATGATAGTTATTAGGATCAATGCTAAATCTTACTGTTTATAAATGCATTAATAAAGAAGAACACATATAACATCACAGATTTTTATAACAATATTTCAGCATAATAGGTTTCCTTGGTAATTTTATGTCATAATTATATGCATTAAAAAACATTCCGAGAAAGTGCCCATTGGCTTCACAGGTTACCAAAGAGATTCCATCATTAAAAAGCTGTTAAAAACCCCTACACTAGAAGAATTCTAGACAAAGAAAATTGAGCAAAGGCTAAGAGGTGAAAAAAATACAGGGCAGGGCAAGTATTCTATTTTGACTGACCTGTGAGGAAACAATGGAAGAGAAAAAAAAGAAAAAAAGTCTGAACTTATCAGAACTGCATTTTTATCAGCAGAGTCTGGGGAGCTACTTCATCAGGACTTTTTAAAAGGGGAAAAGGGTCAGAGCAGGAGAAACCCAATCACATCAGGATTTTAAAATAATTGCCGGGTAAGGGTAAGAAGAATGGACTAGAGTACAAAGAAACAGAAGGGGAGAGACTAATTTCTAACCCAGGCTTGACTAATGAACAAAATGACAATAAAAACAAAAGAAGGAATTGAATGCAAAAGTGCTCAGAAGATTGAACCCTGAGTATGACAGAGAGAGGAATCGAAGATGACTCCGAAGTTTTAAGTGAGGGTCTCTGGAACGGGAGTTACACCAAGAAAACATCGGGGCAACCACAGAGAGCAAGGAAAGTGCTGAGTTGCCTACAGGTCATCTAGGGGGAAACACTCAGTACTGACTTAGGGCATGTACTAACCTTAAAGGGTGTTCACTCCCAATTCATCCTTCTAAACATTCCAAGCAAAGTACGCCCTCTTTGATAATGTTGGAAGCGGACATGAATCTCAAAACAAACCAAACAATTCTCAGTAAGAGCAGCGGGTTTACAGTCATTTGTGAATGGTTCTGAGTCAGTAGGAGCTCAACACACACTCACCAGATGAGGAAAGAGTTTGGAATTTCTTGGTCAAAATTCAATGCAGATGACAGTAGTTTCTGACTCATCTCTTGAGCCAAATCTTGCCTGACTACCTGTCTCTACAGGAGCAGTAATTAAAACCCCAAATTTTAACACTAAAAAAGTCATTTTTATAATAACTCCCACACTGCTCAGCTTTCCACTGTCCCAAGAAGTCGGCCAGGACAGAAAGGAAGCCCCGGCTGTGTGCTATGTTTGAGCATTGCCCTCTACTGGCCAGTTCCGAGTTCCTCTCACTCCCAGTCTTTTGGCTGCCAAATGAAAGATTTTGCAATTATGCTGCTTTTGATAGAGGCTCTCTAGAAAGTTCAGACTCCATGAAGGTCCAAAAAATTCATAGGAAATCTACTGGATCTAAAACCAAAATAATACAGAAATGGTAACAATGTCATTAGGAAACTATAGCATTGTCTACCAGTGGGTTTTTGATACTCCTTAAATATTTGTTATCTCCAGATAATAAAGATAAAGGATGCTTCCAATGTGATGTATATGACATGTTAACAAACAGAAGAGGCAAAGATATTAAGAAATTTAAAAGTTGTGCCCACAGAATGGAATAGGGAAATAAAAGCCTTGAAAGTATATCTTTTTAAAATGAAAACTAATTACCTTTGTTAGGCAGTGTATAGAAAGTGATTGTCACAGTAAGTTAATCAACATATTTATTTGTCCAATCTACCTCAAAACTAAGAAGACTGGTGACATTTTGACTTTCTTACCATTTGTGCCGTCCTATGTAATCAATACATATGGATGATAAACCTAAGTCACCATCACCATCTGATAAGTCAGAAAGCCCTGGTCAGACGTACACTTGAAGAGGTCTTTTTGAAAATAAAAGGGCACGGTGCTGTTCTGCTCTTCCTATAACTTAAGGAACAGAAATAGGAAGAAAGAAACTATTGTTTACACTGACATGTAACTTAGATGTCAGCTGTCCTTTCCCCTCCTTTGAAATCCCTCTCTTCCCTAACCCCTCCAAAAAAAAAAAAAAATCTACTTAAGAAGTTACTAAAGGGTTCACAGGGGAGAGAGGAGAGGTTGACATTGCAACCCCTCAGCTAACATTCTGAAAGACCTCCCCTTAGGCATTTTTCTCCTGCTGCCAAGGGAATTAAGGGTCTATATAACTCTATCAGGCAGGGCACAGCCTCTATTACATCCAGTAAATCCCTTCTCTCCCCTTCCCAGCCCACCCCAATTCTCCCCCAGGGAAGCAAAAGGACAGCCCTGCTGGTAACCAGACCAATTCCACTCCAAGTAACTCCTCAAACTATTTCTTCCAAACATTTACTACTTTCCCCAAGAAGAATTTTATTACTGGAAGCTTAGTGATCGACAATTTTTCAATATTGTTTCAATTCTCACTTGTAGGTGGTTGAAGTTTGACAATTTTTTAGGTATATTTTTTTTATTGATTTCAGAAACGAAGGGAAAGGAAGAGAGAAACATCAATGATGAGAGCGAATCACGGATCAGCCACCTCCTGCATGCCCACTACTGGGGATCAAGTGTGCAACCTGGGCATATGTCATGACCTGGAATCGAACCATGACCTCCTGGTTCATAGGTCAATGCTCAACCACTGAGCCACACCGACTGGGCAATTCTATACATTTTTTTGAAGCTCAGTATCTGTTTAGTGGCTGTGGGCCCCACTTCATTGGAAGTTACTTCCTTGAGGACAGAGGCAAGAAACTTCTCTTCCTTTCCTCAGTATCACCCATCCCTTTAAAAAGCAAGACTAGTGGCCCAGCTATTATACAGAAAGCATTATTGCTGCTGGAGATGTGTGCTGGGTTTAAAACTAAAAATAACATTTAAAAAATACATGAGGAATCACCTTCTCAAGCCTTCCAAGGACAACTGTACTTGCTAAGCCAGATGGCTACAAACACAGGTCTCATAAACTGGCCTTGTTACTGAAAAGCATAGTTGAAAAAGTTATGCAAGTAAGTCATTGTGTCTGCATTAATGATTACTGTGGAACTGTATGACTCCACATCAAGTAGGCCATATACAATTTGGTCAAAAAGGTTAGCTGGCATGTCCAGACCTTACCAAGTGGAGTGTAGCATGAGCTCACATGTATGTATTAATACCCATTTTATGAAAACTTCAACTCCCCCACTCTGCTGAACTCCAGGAATTCCAGCGTCCTGACAAATTCTTCTTCTCACTATTGGAACTCAGAATGTCACCCCAGGTGTCTGCTGCATCAGCCGCAGGTCTGTCTCCTCACAGTCCATGGTCTCTGTGCACAGGCTGCCCACTGCTCTGCGGCAAACACGCCCTGCAATTCCTGGATTCCATCTCCCTCCAGCTACTACTGCCCGTTCCCGTTCTGCTTCTCGCCCAGCAAAGGCAGAGCCTGCTTTTAATCGTCTGATGTCAGTGCTCAGCCTAACTGCAATCTTTTTGCAAAGACTTCTCTTCAGAGAAGTTCAGGAAAAATGGAAGGGGGAATTGTGCTACCAGGGATACCTCAAAGCTGTGATGGATGTGGCTACTTGCAACCCAGATGCACCTCCAAGCCTCTCAAAATAAGTGCTCTTCAGACTGGGCTTCTTGTACCTGGGGCATAGGACCGTTTCCCAGAGGTCCAAGAATAAGGACCATTATAATGACATCCATTTCAGATCCTCAACTTCCATGTGCATTCTTTCCCAAAACGAGTCTCTTAGCAACTTAGGCTACTTCTTTCTACCTTCTCCTTTAATAACTGCCCTTCTACTAGATAAAAACAAACTCACTTCTCACCCATACGTTTACATGGTACATAAACCATTTTCCATGTGTTTCTCATGTGTCTGCAGGTCTTGAGAGCAAGGCACTAAAAGCTCTTAGTTCTAGACGATCTTTCAAGGATGTTTACATCATTGCAAGCATCCTTGGAACAAAGTGGCTCCCTCTATCTGGAGCAAAGAGCTGTTTACTGCTTACTGGTATGGATTGGATTATGTCCCCCACCCTCCACCCCAAAGATGTTGAAGTCCTAGTCCCCAGAACCTTAGGATATGACTTTATTTGGAAATAGGGTCATTGCAGATGTACTAAGTTAATATGAGGTCCTATTGGAGTAGGGGAGGCCTGGTGTCTTTATAAGAAGACAGCCATGTGAAGCCAGAGACACTCAGAGAGGATGCCATGTGATGGCATAGACAGAGACTAGAGTTATGCAACTGTAAGTCAAGGAACACCAAAACTTGCCATTAAACCTCCATAAGCTGGGAAGGGAAGGAAAAATTCCCCTACAGGTTTCAGAAGGAAGAGGGCCCTGCCAACACCCCGATTCATACTTGTGGCCTACAGACCTGAAAGACAGTAACATTTCTGTTGTTTTGAGCTACCCAAATTGTGGTAGTTTATTATGGCAGCCCTAAGAAACTTGCTGTCCAGAATAATAATGTCTCCCACAAGCAAATGGAAGGCATGCTTACTCACCATTATAAAACATTTGGGTTTCCTAAGACCATAATTCCTTTCCTGAAATGCAACCTATTGTATGAGCAGGCATCCACCTGGGCCCACCCGCATTGGCCCTGAGGGACTTGAGGCTCAGAGAACCACTGCAAAAATAGTGATATTCTGGTGTTACTGCTGTTATTACTATCTTGTGTCCTCTAACAACATACATGAAATGGTGGCAGGCTAATTTGTAAAACCTCAAACCCTTCACAGTTCTTAACATGAGGTATTACTGCAGGATATAAAAATCTCTGTCCACCAAACATTTAGACAATTTCTTTGATCAAGTCACCATAAACACTGTACCTATTCATTTCATTGAAAGATGTATTTCAAATAAAATTTATAATATATATGCCATTTGATTATTAAGCTCTTAAAGAGTTTTATGGAACAGAAAGAACAGATAGCATATATAGTATAAATATTCATTTATGTATTATGTTATGTTATATTTAATGCTAAGAAGTGTTTAAAAGGGTGATCAATAAGACTTAAGCAAGAAGAAAATTCATATTAGGATAAAGTTCCATGGAGAAGTAGAGTTCAAGGAACAAGAGGAATGATAAAATATTTCCAATTGTTACAAATCTTAAGATAATTTTAAATACTGAAAATGGTGGCTATCAAGTCTCTATTGTACCAAAATTTCACTGGATACACTTAAAAGAACAACTAACATTTGAATTTAAAATGTCAGTATTTGTAATACATGATGAAGTGTATAAAATGTATCTTTTGAAATTACTTAAATATAATGATAATGATTTCAGATTTTAAGAAGAAAATCCATTAAGTTATCATGATTTTTCCAAAATTGGTAGAGAGGTATGCAAGTAAAACAAATTTGAAGAGTATTCATTGCCTTTCTATTTACAGTTCTCTGAGCTCCTGGCCTGTCCAGAGCTCACCTCATGTCCAGCACCAACCAAGCAGGCCCGTTTGTCTTGGTTGGCCGTTGTATCACCACCCTTAGCATAGTTGATGTCAAATGAATGTTGAATATCAGAAAGTGTCATTCATATACTCTATCTGCTTCTGCTTTGGGGACTTCTCTAACACAGGGCTGGGTGACTAAGACCAAGAACAAGAGGTCAAGGGGTGTCCCACACGGCCATATCTTGTCAGATGAAAAATAAAATAAGTCTAGGCCTAATCTAGAAGCTTGATCAGCTAAGTCACTATAAACCTCAGATCAAATGATTTTCAAATTTAACTGGATTCTGAATTTCTCTAGTTTTTGATATTAGCAAAAGCAGAATTCACCCCCCTAGGGACAAAGTTAGCCAAGGTCCCAATGATCATCTTTCTCTACTAGATCACTGTCAAGGACAACCCTACATTTTCCTGCCACTGCCACTGCACATCTAATTGCATGTCTAAGCGATCCTCTTTTAGAGTGCACCCCAAAGCAGTTGTCTCTCATGACCCTCCCTGAAGTAAGCCATTACTCGTATTCCTATTCCCAGGTTCTGACATTAGGTAGGGGGCTATCAACATGGAAACCTGTTTGTGTCTCTCTGTTTTCTAGCATTGCTATCTGACGCATACCACATGGTTTTAAGTTTTAAGTATCTCAGAAACAGACTTTATTATCAAAACCAGGTTGGCCCTAGTTGGTTTGGCTCAGTAAATAGAGTGTTGGCCTGCGGACTAAAGGGTCCCAGGTTCGATTCCAGCCAAGGGCACATGCCCTGGTTACGGGCTCAATCCCCCCCAGTAGGGGGCGTGCAGGAAGCAGCCAGTCAATGACTCTCTCATCATTTTTGTTTCTATCTCCCTCTCCCTTCCTCTCTGAAATCAAATAAAAAATGTATTTAAAAAAACAAAACACCAGGTGGATAAATATGCAGACAATTCAAAGTACTTGCATTAATGAAACCTTACAGATTTACACAATATCAAGAGACGTCTCCAAAGGCAGAAGTGCACATCAAGCCTACTTCTTCTGATTCATTTCCTCTGGAAAAGCAGCTTAGAATCATTCAGGCAAAGGGCCATGAAATAACTGCATTGCGAACAGAAACCTGGTAGTAAAGGTAGAGGGTGAATTGCTAAACTCTACCTACAGGGCTTCCTCTGGAGTCACGTGGCATGTTTTTCCTTTCTCAGATAAGAAAAAAATCTATTTCGTTAAACGTTTACTTAAAGGGAAAACAAAATCAGAAGGTAATGTGAGGTTTTTATACAGATGAATTACAGCAAATAGACTAAGAATGATCTTCTGCTTAATACATATAGCCCTGCTTGGCTGTATTTGGCTAAACGTCTTGGGTGCTCATGAAGTGGATGAGCGTACTTGTGGCAATATAGAAGAACTTTCCCCTCCATGTATTCCTGCT
>NW_006295054.1:389547-400188 GCF_000327345.1 Myotis davidii
AAAACCATCAAAATAAATGCTTTCAGATGCTGCTTTCCAAAACTGGGTCAGAGACCACGGGAGTATGTCCTAGCTCCCTGGGGCATGGGAAAGAGGTGACCAACGTGAAATTGGTGGGGAAGATATTAGAAACTAGGTGAGGGAGGAAGGAAAGGGAGGGAAGGGAGAAGAGGAGGGGGAAAGTGGAGGAAAATAGTCAATAGTAAGAGAGGAAATTCACCACAAAGAAGAAATAAGGGAAGTTCATAATATTTACATAGTATTTTTTCCCCATTTACAAGGGGGTGAGGGGAAATGGCTGGTTTATTGCAAATTTAAGGTGAAATCTAAGAGGTGGAAATGGTCATAAATTCATATACATTAAAAAAACTCCCTGATGTCTCTGGAAGGTGCTAAGGTAACTAACTCATTATTTCTTAAACTGGCATAAGAATCAAGCATTTACCCAGCCACTCCCATATGAAATGCTCTTCAAGGTAACCAAATAGAGGTAAGTTTCTCCATTTCACCATTTTGATCTTGGTAATGCCAGATATTAGCTGCCTCCTAAGGAACTGCACAACACTAATACTATAAAACTAAACCAAACCTGATCAGACCTCTTTTTAAAAAAAAAAAAAAATTATTGATTTTCTACAGAGAGGAAGGGAGAGGGATAGAGAGTTAGAAACATCGATGAGAAACATCGATCAGCTGCCTCCTGCACATCCCCTACTGGGGATGTGCCCGCAACCAAGGTACATGCCCTTGACCAGAATCGAACCTGGGACCCTTTAGTCCACAGGCCGACGCTCTATCCACTGAGCCAAACTAGTCAGGGCTGATCAGACCTCTTGATCTAACTCCAAATATGAAGGGGGAGGGGAGTAGAAATATATGTTAAATGATGGTTTGAGGATACCATCAGCAAAATCCTGACTGTAAAAAAAAAACTACAGGAAAAGTGAACTAAACACTTCACTCAAAAGGCAAAGACTGTCATCCTGGAGAGCACAGAGTTGGTTACTGCTCTTTTCAATCAGTCTTCTTTCTTTAGCTCTTACTACAGACACTTTAAAAATAAAGATACAAATAGGTAAGTGAGAGGATAGGAAAAACATACCATGCAAACACACCATGCACAAGCAAGCTGGAATGATCATAAAAAATGGACTTCAAAGCAAAGAGTAGTAATGGAGATAAAGCAGCAAATTTTATAACAAGTGGTTTATACATGAGAAAGACAGAAAAATTAAAAATGTGTACCAACCTAATCAAAGGGCTTCAAAATACAAAAACTGACAGACATAAAGGAAAAATTCACAATCACAGTTGGAGACTTTAACACACCTCTCCGAGGAATTGACAAAAACAAAACAGTTTGGATATAGAAGGACTGAGTGATACTATCCACCAACCAAAAAAACTTAGGAACAAAGAACCACGAAGATTCTAAATTAAGAAGAGTGGGTGGGTGGCTTAGGCACTTATCTGCGGCCTCTTCTACACTAGTTAAGTGCTGTTCAAACTTATGACTAGCACAGGTTTGTCACAGACCTGAAGAGAAAAACGAGAACAGGAGAGGCCTTGAGTTTAAGGAAAGAGCGGTCCATCTTTTATTGATACAACTTTCAAACCCAAGTATGTTTTCTGAGCCTTTTTTACACTCCATGATCTCGTCCCATTCTTAGATAGTCTTTGAAAAAAAGCCCACATTTCCTTATCCCCATTTTATAGATAAGGAAGTCAAGCTGACCTGCCAAAGAAACAAAACTGCTTTTTTGCTGCTAGATCTCAGGGTGGACACAGTATTTTAAACTTCATCTAAGCGTCTTTCCTGGGAGTGCAGTGAATTACCAACTCTTTTCTTTCTTGAAAGTAAATTTTCTCCAATATGTCCAAATGTGCAAAAGTGTTAGGTAAAGGATTTTGGCTCCTCCGTTAAGAATTAGGCTCTATTTTCACACACTTCCTAAAAGACACAGTCAGATACCAGGCTGGACCTTAGAGAAGACAGTGGTAAACATTCACCCTGTGTTCAAACAGCATCCTAACACACAACACTCCTTGATGGACTCACAAACTCAGTGTTGACCACTCTCTTGGTTACCCATAAGAATCGATCAAGTTGTGGTTTAGAAACAAATTTCAAAATAAGCAAGTCTGTGGGAAATATGCAGGTTTACTCTTCCAATTAGCAAAACATACACTTTACAGATCACTTCATTACTGAATTTACAGGACAAATTTCAGAGTAAAGTGACTTTGTTTCTTGGCCTGAACCAAAATATGTTTAAAAATAAATATACAATTCAAATATGTTCTAGGTGAGTATTTAAGTACTGTATATATGTTTATTTACACTCTTCTCCATGTTATAATGAAGCATATTTTCTTTAAGGCTAATGGTGGTTTTATCTAGGAAAGAAAAAAAATACATGCATGCCAAGGAATGTTTTTCAGCTTCTTAGCAAAGCACAAAAGGGAGGAAAAATGATTTAACTTTTTAGTTCCAATTGTTTTCAATGTTTTATGTAAGGTCAAAGTTGTACAGTCTGTTCAGATTTTTATAGAACCTGAGTGAATAAAATGCAGAGGTAAATCACTACTTTCTATTTAAAGCAAACTGGCTTTTTACAAATCATATGACTTTTTTTTTTTTTAAAGGGAAAAAGAAAAGAAAGCACATGTTCTCCCCAGAAAATAGGTCAGTGGGTTCTTCCTCCAAGTAGTCCAGACTCAGGGGGCCTCCTTTGGACTCGGAGGGGCTCCTCTGATCTCGGCCAATGCTGCCAGCTTGTCCGCTGTGGTCGCTCTGAGCAATCATGAGGAACAGGACTGACTGGACTATTACATGACACACAAGCTTCGAAGGAAATATCAAATAATAACTCAATTATTCTTTGTGGCTTATTTTTATTCTGAATCAATAAGCTAGAGGTGAAGTTCTCCACAATCCCATTATGCCTTCCTCCTCCTGAACACATACTGAAGGAAAGGGTTCAGGCAGCATGTGCTAAGATGTAGCACTACTTCTAAAAATATTTGGAGATAGACACGAATCCCAAGTTCAGATGTGCTTAAGTACTGCGTTGATTACGAGGTCCTTTGAATGCACAATTGATTTTTAACAAGTGCAGCGACTCCATTTTGATTTTATGAAAGTAGGCTGAGTCACATGAATGTTTAAGAGTGGCTGAAAAACCAAGACTGCATGCTTTTTCAGCCTAAAAATAACCAAGGGTAGAGCCAAATATGAACATACATTTCAGCAGAAAGGTGATAACCAGAAAGCCAAACAGGTACTATGTGAAAATATCCCACATAACGGCTTATGCTGACTTTAAAATAGAGTGAAACATTCAAACTTTATAAGGGTAAAAACAAATGCAGTAAGGTGTGTAGATCACCCCAAAAAAACCCATGGCTATTAAAGTTGCCATAGGATCTTCTGAACTGGTAAGATCTGATGTTATCTTACTATTCTGATTTACCTTCAACTTTAATAACTGGTGGACATTTCTCACCAAGACTCTAATTTTGGCATCAAAAATATTCATTTGTAGATCAGAATCATAAAACTAGTAACTTCATGTTAACTGGCTAGTTTATGAGATAGGAAACATATAATCCTTAATTCTAAAATGGCCATTTAATATCTTATCCCAATTACTCATCTGAGTGGGAGGGGAAAGGAAAGGGCGTCTGGAATGGCATTAGAACACAATGTTTGGAAAATAAAACGTCTGGAAAGAAACATCTGGAAAGAAACATCAAAGGCTAATAAATATTCAGTCTACATAAAATACAGGAAAACAGGAGAAAATACTGAGAGTACTTTGCTGTACCATGGAGATATATACTGTAGCCTAGATTACTCTTTGGATACTTTACTTAATTGGCCTTAATTGCATATAAACTGTGCGACACAATTAGGGAGGTTTTGTCTTTAATTTAGCTCTGAAAGAAGCATGGATGGATCGAAACCCTAATCACAGACCATTGTAGATCATTAGAGCAATTAAGAACACAATTTCTTCTCTTGAAAACCTTTCGCACTGATAACCTGCTAACCTTTGGATCCAGGTTTCAGACTTGCAAAAACCTTGGGGTTCTTAAGGGCAAGTGAGAGCTCATTGAGGAAGGAAATAAAGTGGGAGTCTCTCTCAGATTTCTTTGACTCAAAAATGACGACAATGGTAAAGTGGGGTTCTGGGCGGGTGAGGAAATAGGTGCTCTGAACTTTGTCATCGTAGAAGTGAACCACTTTCTCCAAGCTGTTCAGGTCGGAGGTGCGGTCCGTCATGATCATGATGACGTTGGGCCAGTGCATGACAGGCCTGTCGCTGGGCAGAGACACCACGGCTGGATACTGGTCCACGCCCTTGGGGGCCTCCCTGTACGAATGGGGGTGGTGATAGCCGTGACCCTGAAAGCTCTCAGACCCTCGGTTATCAAAGATTAAAGACACGTTGGCAGCATCGTACTTCCTGATGAAGCTGGAAATCTTTCCAAACAGGTCTGGGTTGGCTTTTGCAGTCAACGTTTTCATTTCTGAAGCAGTCGTTTGTCGGCTCAGTGCCTCATGAAAGTAGAAACTGAATTTGGCAAGAAGCATGTTTTTGAGTTTCATCAGCCAAAGGAAAAGGTGTGGGGGCTGAACGGCCTTCTGAGACTGCCCTCCAAACAGATGTTTCTTGGTCTCCCGCTGCTTTTCAAAGATCTGGCCCCAGGTCTGCAGCTTGGTGTGAGCGCTGTGCAAGTTAACCAGAGACGGCAGGAACTTCCACTCCGAGACCTGAGCCTGGGCTCTCAGGAGATGACTCAGGACATCGACTTCCAGCTGGAAACTGCTTTCCAAAGGGCTGAGGATTGGGTGGTGAAACCTGAAGGGGGGAGGGAAATTAATAGAAATAAGTGGAAATATTACTCCATGTTGACGTTTTCTGCCCTCAAAAAGAAATGTGGTCAGATAAATAATATTACATTTGGGGGCCGGGGACGGAAAAATGGAAGGATCCCATGTTCAATTATTTAAAAAATTCATTCTGGCCCTTGCTGGTGTGGCTCGGTGGGTTGAGCATCATCCCCTGCACTGAGAGGTCACCAGTTTGATTCCCTGTGGGGCACATGCCTGGGTTGCAGGTTCAGTGCCCAGAAGGAGGTGTGCAGGAGGTAGCTGACAATGTTTCTCCCTCCCTCTCCCTTCCTCTCTCTCTAAAAAGTCAATAAAAACATGTTTTTAAAAAACTCATTCGGACATAACTTCACCATTTCAGAATTATGTCATCATCGTATTCTCCTATGGCAATAGCCGGATGTTTTTTAAAAAAATGATAGTAGTAGCTACCTTCTTTTCAAATAAATGAGAGTAGTAGCTACCTTCTTTCAAATACAGGGAAATTACATTAGCTATCATTCTCAACTTATTTCATTTATTCTGATAATTGTTTAACTAACATTATCATCAAAACAAGGCATCTTCCTTTCAGGATGTGGTCCTAAAGAGATGCAAGTAAAGAAAAGGTCATTAAAACATCTCTTGACTGTGTACATAATATGCTAAACTTACTTAATGTTCACAGTAACTCCTTAAGTATTATTAAACCTGTTTTTCAGGTAAGAGTATAGACTATAAACCTATTCCTGAAACACAGTATATAATAAAAAAAATGTTTATTAAAGGAAAAGAACATTTATCAGAAAGCCCTCATTCAATCCTAGTTCCCAATTCCCTTTATATTTAATCACAGTTAAAGATAAATAAAATGTAGCTAAACAAAAAATATCTAACAGTTCAGTCATTTTCCATTTATCTTAGGGTAGAATCTAAAATCCTTAAAAAGGCTTGAATAATCTGGTCCCTTATTAGCTTGAACCACATTCCCAGTCTACGCACTAGAGGAATAGTGACATTAAGTAAATAATTAGAAATGCAATATCATAAAGAAGGTCATGGTAGTAAGTGATTTCATTTCTACTTGTTCTAGACAAAATGTTTTAAAAAAATTTTTTGACCATGATCTACAGTTAGAAGTACATTTTATATTGTGACTAAGTACACACCACACACATATACAAATAAAAGGTTTTTTGAAACCAGCTCTCCGACATCCCCCGAGGGGTCCTGCAAGAGGGCAGTTCTCAGGTAACAAACCCCAGAATTGGGCTCCCTCCTCTCTGGTTCCGGGGGCATCACCTGAGAACCGCAGCTGCCAAGTCACTGCAGCTGGGCATCTCAACTCCCTGCGTTGAGCATCTTCCCCTGGTGGTCATTGTGTATCATAGCTACCAGTCAGATGGTCGAACGGTTGGGCAGTCACTTAGGTTTTTATATATATAGATATGTATATTTTTAATTGAATCACTATTCACTAAATTAATTTTATGACTCAAGAATTGCTACCTGTTGTTTGTAAAACATAGTCAACTTTACTTGTAGTAACAATGTTGAGGGGGAAGAGGATAGGATGTGAGAGTATCCTCCCTCCCAGCAGAGGGGGGAAAGGGCAAGTGCAAAGACCCTGAGGTCAGTGAGAGCGTGACCCTTTTTCATCAATACTTTTTTCTGTACTTCAGGTCTCCTCTTCAGAGTCACTTCCTTAGAAATGCCTTCTCTGTCTAGCCCCGCCCCCCTCCAATTATATCCTCTAGTTTCTGAATACCTGTCTTCCTCTTTAGTACCTTAATCATATAATTTATCAGACAAACTGGGACATATGGTTACCTTTGCTTTGAGCTCCTCTCTGAGGGGAAGTACAACCTGCCTACTTTTTCATGCTTTTATCTACAACACGTGGTACATAGTAAAATCTAGTGTATGTGCGAATTGTGTTAAGAACTGAACCCTAGTTTCTGTCCCATTGATTCTGCCTGTTGCTTATGATCTAAGTGAAGTTCTGTAACAATGAAACAGAATGGCTAAGGAGATCAACTCTGTATGGAATCTCCACGTAGAGCTTTCTTGCTCAGTTTTTTGTTGTTGTTTTTTTGTTTTTCTGAGAAGCGCCAAGGGAGGTTTAGTGTCGGCCGAGTCTGGTGCACCCGCCTTCTCAAGGTGCCTATATCAAGCCCTTATATTCTTCCTGAAGATCCAAAGCATCTGCGAAAGTTGCAGGAATCTGCTTAGCAAGTGACCCATTTGAAAGATGTGGACAGAATCGAGCATTTACTGAGCATATCCCGGCAACCCCGGAGATGATTTACAGGCCCGAGCCCATGGGATTTCCCTGCTTCGCTGTCAATGAGACAGAAGCCTCTTGCACAGCTCAGTTTTGGCCGCAGCTGAAAGGGAAAATGCTAGTTTATCTTTTAAACAATTAGGAAAAAAATTATCACAAGTATACCTAGGGTTTTTAAAAATGTATTTAAACACTAATTGAAGGGATTATGGTTAAGAAAGCCATACTAGGTTGGACATTATAAGACAGGAACTGATTGTCATGTGATCAACAGGATGTAGTTATTCACACCACAACAATAACATTTTGGTTTTTTTCTATTACTTGCATTTTACCCTCAAGATAGGGAAGCTAAAAACATAGGTGGAGGAGTTAGTCTAATAATATACTCAAAGAATCAGAAAGATGAAACAGACCTCAAATCCTCTAGCTCAGGTGCTTAAGTAATTAACTAATTTGGACTATTCAAACATGACATGCTTCTGAATAAACATTAAGAAAGTCTAACACAGACACACAAAAATCTTTGAATTGTAAGAAAGGTTCCTATGCCCTTGGCCTAAAGGCTAAGGCCCCTTAACACTTAATGAGCATTAAGCATCACAAGATTCTATAACTGTGGATATCAAGAAAATTTACCAAGGAACTAGAAACACAGCAAAACTGCTAATAACAGAAAATGGCATGAGACTGGAGAAAATGCTACCACAAATAATACTCTGTTATTTTTCTACTTCCAGTTGGAAATCATCATTTATATCCCTAATGTTCTCCTTGAAAGAACATGAATTATCTTACAAATCTTCAGGAAAAATTCTGAACAAGTATAAATATATACTAAAAGTGCTTAAATCTCAACATTTATTAGGATGCATGTGAATGTTGAAGCTATTTTTCAGTTTTAAGAGAGCTAAAAATACATATTAAAATTTATTCTGACAAGGCTTTGAGATTAGCGTTATGATGTCTCATTTCCCCATTTCCATTCTGCTGTGTGCTTCCTACCTATTCACAACCCACACTATAGGGCAGCAATTTGCAACTTTTTCATTTCATAGCTCATATAAACTAATTATTAAAATTCTGTGGCACACCAAAAAAATACATATTTTTTCCGATCTGACAAAACACAACAACAACAGGTATAATTTGACTTATTCACACCAGATGGCTGTTGTGATTTTTTAAAATTTGACAACCTAAGAAAAAAGAGATCAGTGCCCCTGACTAAACAGCTAGGTATTGCATGTTTTAAAAGTTCTTGCAGCATACTGGTAGAAAATTGCTGCTATAGGGGAATCTGTTAAATTGTTATAATCCAAAAATATACATCTCAGCTATGGCAACAAGCTTAAATGAGCCTAAATACAGAATAAATTGACAACTATTTGCATAGAACATCTGCTTTTTTAAAAGCCCTGGCCAGGTACTCAGTTGGTTAGAGCATAGTCCCAATAAGCCAGGATTGTAGGTTCGATCCCCAGTCAGGACTCATACAAGAATCAACCAATGAATACATAAATAAGTGGAACAACAATCTCTCTCTCTCTCTCTCTCTCTCTCTCTCTCTCTCGCTCCCTCCCCCTCCCGCCCCCTCAAATCAATTTTTTAAAATGCCAGAAAAAAGAGAGTGTACATGCACAAATGCATTCCTTCCTCTGTAAATCCCTATCAAGGAGTTCCTTCCAAAACAAGCCATGCATGTGAGGAGTCAGAAGCCTGATTAAAAATAAATCTGTAGCACAAAAATGTGAATGTACTAAGTGCCACAAAACTGCACATTTAAAAATGGTTAAGATGCTAAATTTTGTTACGTATATTTTACCACAATAAAAATATTTTACCCTTGACTAGAATCGAACCTAGGACCCTTCAATCTGCAAGCCAATGCTCTATCCACTGAGCCAAACCAGCTAGGGCAATCTGTCTTTTGTTAAAGGGACCCCACCTGAGAACTTAGAAGGATAGAGAAAAAAAAGTATTTTGCCTCCTCTACAAATTCAAGGACACTCTAAGCAAAATAAATAATATGAACCAAAGTAGGAAATGGGGAAAGATTTCTCTGAAGCTTCTTCTTCTTTACTAAGAGTTTGGTTGCAATTTGAGGCATTTGATGGGCCTTAGATGAATTTGAAAAGGTAGGCTGGGCAAGATCACAAAAGGCCTTCAGTCTGCACTGTTAAGATTAGGCATGTCAAGTGTCTAGAGTAGAAGGCATCTCACAGAAACTGCACTCTTATTGGTTTTGCTTAGGAAATTTTCAGTGAGGGATAATTAACCCTGTTAAACTATACACACAACTGTTTCATTAAGTCTTATCATCCATCACAAATCTCTTTCTGAAGAAAATAAGGGCATAAAGACTAAATAAATCACAGTTCTGCCTTTGGTGAGAATTCTGCCATTTGAAGCATTCAGATAAAAAATGCAAACAAAAGTTTTGCATTGGTCTGGCTTATATGCATGCATACAAGTCCTTTGGTTGATCTATTCTCCTTACCCCCACCCTCCCCTACTTTCCCTCTGGGGATTGATAGTCTGATCTTGTTTCTCTGTCTTTGGATCTGGCCAGAGGGATTTTTAAAAGTTCTCTAATGTATGAATAATTGCTGACTTCTTTAAAAGCATTATTTCTTAAAAGCTATATTCTTGATTTAGGACGGTAAATATTAATTTGCGTTAATTCTACCAGTTTTGTTTTGACCACAAAACAAAACAAAATTAGCCAGAATTTTCTTTTATGCT
Source organism: Myotis davidii (assembly GCF_000327345.1). NCBI lineage: Eukaryota > Metazoa > Chordata > Mammalia > Chiroptera > Vespertilionidae > Myotis > Myotis davidii. The sequence continues at coordinate 399,453 of NW_006295054.1, forward strand.
CACCGTATGAAACAGGTAAATAAAGTCAAAACAAATTCTACAGACTCAAAAAACATTTTATTGATGCTTCCTTGGAGAGAAATCCAGTTCTATTTCTCTTCAAGAGTATTCAAGGAATAGTAGACACTCTCATCCTAAACGAGCCAAGTTCATATTTTTCCTTCTAGAAGGCACACAAAAACTCTTATATGAGTAATGTTAATTATTCAGTTTGAAAGGCAGCATCATAAATGACTGTGACTCTTAAACGGGATTTGTATTTGTATAATATTGTAATGTTTACCAAAAGAGGAAACCTTTAACACCTTTCTACTCAAACACACTGGCTTGCAGAGAAAAAAACCCAAACATGCTTTCCATTCATCTCTGAAAGCAGGCTGAACATTGCAATAACTCACACAAGATCTGCATCTCAAATCAGGACCAGAGGTTTAGACTCCGTGCTATATATCATGCTTGTTAATTTTTTAATGCAAAAGCATTCCACGGTTTAAAAGATGAAAAATTCACACAATTTTTTATCAGTGTTCTGACATAGATCAGATATATTGGGGCAAGAAAGCATTTCCTGAAAGATAAATTGGGTCCTTTGGGAAAAAAGATTAACTCATTCAATACAACAGAATAGCAAAATATGAATTATTTCTCTAGAACACTGGGACCATAAAAGAAATGTGCTTGGTGTAGCACAGATGCCAAATCAAAAAAACTGTAGAAAAAAGGATGTTATTTACAA
>NW_006295054.1:400685-402218 GCF_000327345.1 Myotis davidii
GCGGGTAGACGCTCAATGCAGAAGCTGCCCCCTGGTGGTCAGTGCGCTCCCACAGGGGGAGTGTTGCTCAGCCAGAAGCCAGGCTCATGGCTGGCGAGCGCAGCTGCGGCGGTGGGAGCCTCTCCTGCCTCTTTGGCAGTGCTACCAGGCAGCGGCAGCTGGGGCTCCTCCCTGGCCCCTGCCACTTCAGCACTGCTACATCCCTTGGGGAGATGTTAGACTGCCAGGTGTCGGACTGCCAGGTTTCCGCCTGATCCCCATAGGGCCTGGCCTGCGGGGATCAGGCCGAAACCCGGCAGTCTGACATCCTCCCAAGAGGTCCCGGATTGCAAAAGGGCGCAGGCCAGGCTGAGGGACCCCACCCATGCATGAATCCATGCACCAGGCCTCTAGTTTGTTTATAAAAAGAAAATGTGTATATTTATATGCATGTACTATTGGCATGACAGGAAGAGCTTGCTAACATTTATTGCTTCTTAGGAAGGGAATTAAGTAGCTAAAGGACAGGGGGCAGCAGGTAGACTTTTCACTATGAATTCTTTTGTGCTTCATAAATTTTGACCCATGTTCATGTATTACCTATTAAAATTAATAAAAAGAAAATTTAGAATATATCACAAGTTCAAAAATACAAGACAATAAAAGTCACAACTATGGAGAATATTTTGGCGACAATTGAGGAAATCTGAATATGGACTCTATATTAGATGATGGCAGAAATCAGTGTTAAATTTTTTGTGTGGAAACTATGTTATAGGTTTGTATGGTTCTTAGAAGATCCAACTGAGTATTTAGGAGTGAAATGGCATGATGTTCGCATTTGACTTCCAAACAACTCAGGAAAATAAAATTATATACTGAGAAAAATAAAGCAAGTGTGGCAAAATTTTAATAACAGTGAATCTAGAGAAAGAATGTGTTCATTGTACAATTTTTTTTAGCAACAGTTTTACTGGTATTTAATTCATATATGTAACATACACACTTTAAAGTATAAAATTCAATGGTTTTAATATAGTCAGAATTGTATAACCATCACCACTATATAATTTTAGGACAGTTTCATGGCCCCAAAAACAAACCATATATACATCAGCAGTCACACCCCATTCTCCCACCAGCCCTCCAACTCCTGGCAACCATTTTCTGTGTCTACAAATTTGTAATCTACTTCCTGTGTCTATGATTTTGTCTATTCTGGACATCTACCTATAATAATAAAAGCATAATATGACAACTAGACTGGACAGCCGAACGATCTTCCGGACGTCCTTCCAAATGACCTTCCTGATGAAGCCAGAGATGCAAGGGCCAAGGCAAGGTGTTGTGGCTGCAAGGGCCAAGGGAAGCCACTGCGGCTGTGAGGGTCAAGCCCCTTGCACAAATTGCATATAAATGGAATGACACAATATATAATCTTTTTTTTAAAAACATATTTTATTGATTTTTCACAGAGAGGAAGGGAGAGAGATAGAAAGTTAGAAACAATGATGAGAGAGAAACATCGATCAGCCGCGTCCTGCACACCCCACA
>NW_006295054.1:402250-410657 GCF_000327345.1 Myotis davidii
TGTGGCTGCAAGGGCCAAGGCAAGCCACTGTGGCTGTGAGGGGCAAGCCCCTTGCACAAATTTCATATAAATGGAATGTCGCAATATATAATCTTTTATGACTGCCTTCCTTCATGTAGCATAATTTTACTAGGTTCATCCATGTTCGAGCATGTAGTACTTCATTCCTTTTATTTGCTGAATAATACCCCACTGTATGGATATGCCACATTTATTTATTCATTGATGGGTATTTGGGTTGTTTACACCTTTTGGCTATTACCAATAATACTGCTATGAACATTCCTGTAAAAGTTTTTATGTGTGGGCATATGTTCTCATTTTGTATTTTTCATTGGGCATAAATATACTCAGGAATGGGATTTACTGGTCATATTATAATTCTGTATACATTATCCTATTCTTGCAACTTTTCTGGATGAGTAAAAATTTTAGAATTTGAAATAAACTAGGAAAAAACTTTATAAAGGAAGGATAGAAACATAATATATTAACCAAACTATCTGTGCTCAGAGAAAAGATGCACATTACATGATTTTGCCCAGTACACAACCCTTACTCTTTGCAGGGGAAGTTAGTAAGTGCTTACAATGTTTTCCATCTTACTATGACAGAAGACTATTACTTCATAATCTTACTTTGTCTTGTTGTTTATTCAGAAAATAAAAACAGATCTTGTTTATTGACTTGCAAAATGATCAACAGAGATGAATTATTTACCTGGACTGGATAAAGAGCATCTCACTATTGATACAAGCAATAATGCATACAGACAGAATAGGAGCTCTGGGGTCACAGAGAAGGGGTTCAAGATAAGTTGCATGGCCTCGGGCATACTTAACTTCTCTGAGACTCCATAAAAGAACTATCTACACCTACACCTCAAAGCAGATATCATATAAGAGAGTATTACACAGTGCCTGACATACAGTAGTTGTTCAATATGTGCTAGTTTCCTTCAAAATAGTTACATAAAAATATTTCCCCCATTGTTCCTGCAAGCTTAAAAATCCATTGCTGCTGTATAACAGAAACATTGATATGTTCGTTTTGAAACCAAAAAACAAGTCTACTTCTCCATGCAGATGATCTCATTGTTTTGTTTCTGCTTTTCCACCTGAGCTCTAGATCCCCATTTCCAACTACCTAATGAACCTTTTCTTGAAAATATGCTAGCAACTCAAGCTCAAACTGCTCTAAATTTTGCTCACTACCTTCCTTCTAAGCCGGCCCCCCTTGACTTCTCAATTCTATAAATAATATTATCATTTAAGGTGCAAAACCTCCAAATCGCCTTTGACAAGAAACTTCTCATTACTCCCACTATCCTGTTGCCAAGACTTGTAGACTTTTCTTGTCCTCATCTCCTTTTCCACTGTCTTGCGATCATGAGGCCCTATAACTGATCAGATTACCATACTAGCCTGCTGAGCTAACCTGCCCTCCTGTGACCACTCCCTTTACCATCCCATCCCATCCCACCCACCAGTGCCATAGCAGTTTAAGATAAGGATGAGAACACAACACTCCCATCTTCAAAAACCTTTCAGGGTTCCCCACTATTTATCAACTATTCACTTATTCATCCACAAACACCTTTTGAGCACCTATATGTGCTAGGCTCTGTTCAAAGCACTAAAGACACAGAAGCTGCCATGGAGCTCATATCCTAGTTGTGAGCAAAGAAAACACACCCTGAGCAAATAACAGTAATTTCAGATGGCAAGAAGGAATGTGAAGAAAACAAATCAGGGGGACAGAAGAGTGACTAAGGGTAGGATAGAAGAGAAGGCTTCCCTGACATTTGAACTGAGACTTAACTGATGAGTAGACAGCTAGGACAAGAGTTCAGGAAGAGAGACCAGCAGGTACCTCACTCTGAGGCCTTTCAGTATTCTGAAATCACCTTCTCATCTCAAAGCATCTGCTCCCTTCTTTCCTATCTTTGCTTTCAAAACCCTACCTGCCCTTAAAAGACATCTCTGATTCTACGTCCTCCATGAAATCTCTTTTAATCCTCCCACTTTACCTCCCTTCCCCAGACCATTAATCAGATAAGTGTTACCCTTCATTTGGAAATATAAGTTAACATATCTACCTTTCTCTTTTAGGCAAACATATAGAAAATCATATATCTGAAAGAGGGGTATCCTTCAAAGTAATCATTAGGCCAAAAGCAATTATACAGGAGTTTCTAACACAATGTAAGTAACAAGTACATGAGAAGAATAAGTGGGTAACTCACCAAGGTGATTACTTTGCAAGGGCATTTATTCAAACAGTGGTTTGTTTAAAAATCACATTAGCCCTAGCTGGTTTGACTCGGTGGATAGAGTGTCGGCCGGCGAACTGAAGGGTCCCAGGTTCAATACTGGTCAAGGACACATGCCTAGGTTGCAGGCTCGATCCCCAGTGGGGGGCATGCAGGAGGCAGCCAATCAATGATTCTCTCTCATCATTGATGTCTCTATCTCTCTCTCCCTCTTCCTTCCTCTCTGAAATCAATAAAAAGATATTTAAAAAATATTTTTTTAATCACATTATTTTATAGATAACTAGAGGCCCAGTGCATGAATTCGTGGGGTCTGGCCGGCAGGGGAGAGGGGACAGCCAGCCCCACCCTCTGGTCGAACTCCTGGTAGAGGGGACAATTTGCATATTAGCCTTTTATTATATAGGATTCTCTTTTGTTTGTATAAACTCTTTTTATAATACATCTTTTAAGACTTATTTCATTATTGGTCTTTCACTATTGCTTAGAAAAGTATCCATCCAGGATGGTATTAACTAAGTCAAAGAAGGTGCCAAATGCATACTTGTCAATTAATTAATCTATAGAAAAGCAATACAGCTATTCTCCTTTGTTTTTTCATCATAGATCTTTATAAGTTTGGGGAAAAACTGAGAGTCTGCATGGGATCCAGAGGCTGCCACATTCTATCCCTCCCTCCTTCTTCACCTACACTGACCTGGAGCTGTATTTCTTGAGGATGGTGTCCAAAAGGCCAACGAGCTCTTCAGCATTGATGAACTTCTGTGTGCTGAGGGTGTACATCTTCTCATAGAAGTCTGCAATCTCCATCCGCGCCTGAACGAAGAAGCAGAGCTGCTCTGACAGGTGGGAAAGGAGTTCTTCCACATGAGGAGCGGTCCCTCCCAGGGTTCCACGGCCAGTCACCACCTTCTTCAGCTCGTTATGCAGGGACGTATAGATAGTGCGGATGGAGTCCTTCCTGCTGAAGAAAGACTGGCCCCCTGGTAGGCAAATGACATAAGCACATGACAGGTAAGGAAGAGAAAGCAGAAGTACAAAATACCTCTCAGCATTCAAAAGGGAAGGATCTGAACCTGCTGAGCTCAGTGAGTTTGCATCTACCATATTCTCTAACTTCTATGCTGGGGATTTAAATATTTTGAGGTTGATAATTTCACTGAAGAGTAAGTTAAATGAATGCCTGGTACCACTCATTAGTGTAGCAATGGACCTGTGATTGGTTTCCTTACCCACACACCAATTCCCACCCACCCCACTTTAATGAGGACTCAGATTCATTTCAGAGAATAATTATCCTAGATCTAAAAAAGCCCTCCTTCCACATAAATATATTTGAAACAAACAAGAACACACAATTATGAAAAACTGTTGTTATTCCTAGTAAATCAGCAAATTTTATTTCTGCTTTAGAGTTACATTTCCCTTTGAATCTCGTCTTTTAATCTTATCTTTCAAACCAGAAAATGGAAAATACACAAAGATCTCCCTCATACAAGAACACAGACTACTAGCTCTCAGGGGGAAAAATATATTTGAAACAAACAAGAACACACAATTATGAAAAACTGTTGTTATTCCTAGTAAATCAGCAAATTTTATTTCTGCTTTAGAGTTACATTTCCCTTTGAATCTCGTCTTTTAATCTTATCTTTCAAACCAGAAAATGGAAAATACACAAAGATCTCCCTCATACAAGAACACAGACTACTAGCTCTCAGGGGGAAAAAGAACAGCTTAAATCCATGCACTGGGCAAAACAGATACATCCAGCGGTTTGGGACACGGCCCTGCAAAGAGCATCCACCCCATCCGCCAATCTATCCGCAGCGGCGGCCGGTGGGCGGGGTTTGTGGAAGCCGAGGGAAGGAAGGGAACGGCGGGAGGAGATCTGGGAGCGCTAAGGAGGACCTGCAACTAGAAGTGACAGGAACAGGGAACCCAAGGCACTGCGGACAGGGGACTATAACCCCTTTCCTTCCTCCTCAAGGGTCACGGGGGGGCGGGGCGGAGGTACCTAGTTTCTGCCCCAGGTAGGTGAGGCTGTGATAGACCTTCTCGGCTGCGGCCAGGTGGGCCAAGGCCGCCAGCAGCGACAGCCAGCTGCCCCCCGCGCTCTTGTTGGCCTCTCGTTCCTTCTCCACATTGTCCTTGGCCTTGTCGTAAGAGAAGACACCCAGGTGAGAGAAGAACGTCTCCAGCACAGCCTGTTCCACCGGCACCGGGGCGGCCAGCGGGATAGACTCCCCCATGCGAGCCGCGCTCCAGCTCCACCCACGTGGCTCAGCTCTCCCTCGCACTTGACAATAGAGGTTTTAATAAGCAGCACATTGTGAATCATTAAGAGCAACAAGCAATTATAAGTAACTGCCACTGTAACTCAGGGGTTCCAAAGGAAATCAGCAAAATATAAGACCAAGTATATCCTTTTCAACAGTCAAAAAGGATCAAATGGCATAGATATAATTTCCTTACTTCTATATTAATACATGATCAACTATATTTCTGAGTTATAAAGCCAGCTTCACAAATGTTGCCTCAAGCAATTCTGCTAACCATCAAAGGGTCAGAGGCAAGACATTAGGAAAATGAAGAGAAACAGGACAAGTTTAAAACTGTAATTATTAGGAAATATAAAAAAACCTCAGAGATGGGTGACAGTTTAAATTTTCTATAGATATACACAGAAGGCTTTAATGAGTGAATTTATTACTATTCTAAAATATCAGGAGTGAAAATTATTTATCAAGACATTTGTAAAAATAACCTCTTAATGAATGAAAAATTTCACAAAGTTGTTTTTAATTCATTGTCCAGCTTATGATTCAAGAAATGAATCTGGGCTTCTAGTCAAGAAGGTGGTGTAGGTAAATGTGTTATTGCATCCTCCCACAACCACATCAAAATTACAACTAAACTACAGAACAACCATCATTTTGAACCACCTGAAATTTAGCTGAATGGAAGTCCTACAACTAAGAATATAAAGAAGACACCACACTGAGATTGGTAGGAGGGACAGAGACACAGCACAGGCTGGTCCCACACCCACATGTGCTGAAAAAATTGGGAGGGATATCTCAGCTACAGAGATCTCCCCTGAGGAGCGAGGGATCCCAGCTTCACACCAGGCTCCCCAGTCCAGAGTTCCAGTGCCAGGAAGGGGGTCCCCATACCTTCTGATTGTAAAAACCAGCAGGGATTGAGGCTGAGTGAGACAGAAAGCTGCTGGAGTCCCAGGCAGTTCCTCTTAACGGCCCTCACACAGAGTTGGACTTACTCTCTCTGAGTTCTAGCACTGGGGCAGCATCTGGAAAGGCACCAGGGATATACAGGGGAGAAACTGAATTGTCTGGCATCAGGACTAGAGTTGGAGGAGGCAGCTTTCTCCCACACAGAAGTGCTGGCAGAGGCCATTGTTTCTTTTCTGAGCCCTCCCCGATCAGAGCCAGCAGGAGGGTGCCATATCTGAGACTCCATCAACCTTGCTCACACTGTTCACCCTGTCCTAGTGATTCCCTGAGATCCTACCCCACCCAAGCTGTTTCCAGTGACTTTTCTATATGGCCTCTCTTGGCTCAGGCTTTAGACTTTCCTATAATCTCTCAAAAGAGCATCTGGCCTCAGTGTGCCCCATACCCCTCACTAAGTGGCTCTGGGCCCAGCACTAGCAGCAGCAGGCCTTGTTCATACTTTGGCCTTGCCTGGGCACCTCCAAGCCCAGCACAAGTAGCAGCCATCTGCAGATGGCTTTGTAGCTTATGCTGTGTGGCCCCGGGCAGAACTCAGGCAGCAGTTGACCTTGGATTGCAACTCCCGGGAGGCTCCAGAGCCAGCACACCCAGTGGACAGCTTCAGACCAGATTGAAACAACATCCAACCACTTTCACAAGCAGATTCAGCAGACACCAGAACCCTGCTGAAGTAAACTTGGATCTATGAAGTAGGCCCTTGCACAGCTGGTCCTCCACAGGGGTAGGTGGTCAAAGCCAATCCTTGCAGCTGATTGGCCTGGGGGGTAAATCCCTCCCATTGGTAAGGGGTGGGAGAACACATACTGAGAATGCCCAGCTTGGTTGAAAGGGGAGGCTGTGCCACTGGACCTTACAAGACACCTACTACATTAGGCCACTCTACCAAGTCCGGGAGATGTAGTAGCTTTACCTAATACATAGAAACAAACACAGCGAGGCTGTCAAAATGAGGAGACAAAGAAACATGTCCCAAATGAAAGAACAGAACTCCAGAAAAAGAACTAAACAAGATGGAGTCAAGCAATCTATTAGATGTAGAGTTCAAAACACTGGTTATAAGGTTGTTAGTGAGAATGCCAACAACATACTAAAGGACATGAAACCATAAAACAAACCAGTCAGAAATTAAGGATATACTAACTAAAATGAAGAATAATTTACAGGGAAGCAACAGTACAATAGATGAAACCAAAAATCAAATTAGCAATTTGGAATATAAGGAAGGAAAAAACATCCAATCAGAATGGCAAAAAGAAAAAAGAATCAAACACACACACACACACACACACACACACACACACAACACAACACACACACGAGGATAGTGTAAGGAGTCTCTGGGATAATTTCAAGCATACCAACATCAGTATCATGGGGGTGCTGGAAGGAGGAGAGAGTGAGGAATTGAAAACCTATGTTTTAAAAAAAAAAAAGATGGAAAAATTTCCCTAACATGATGAAGGAAACATACAAAAAATCCAGGAAGTGCAAAGTCCCAAACAAGATGAACCCAAAGAGGCGAACATCAAGACACATCATAATTAAAATGCAAAAGGTTAAAAACAAACAGAGAATCTTAAAAGCAACAAGAGAAAAGCAGTTCGTTACTTACAAGAGATTTTCCATAAGATTGTCAGCTAATTTCTCAACAAAAACTCTGCAGGCCAGAGGGATTGGCAAGAAATATTTAGTGATGAAAAGCAAGGACCTACAGCCAAGATTACTCTACCCAGCAAAGCTATCATTCAGAATCAAAGGACATATAAGAGCTTTCCAGACAAGAAAGAGCCAAAGGAGTTCATCACCACCAAACCAGCATTACATGAAATGTTAGTCTTCTTTAAGAAGAAAAAAATACATAAAACATAGGAACAATAAAATGGCAATAAGTACATACATATTAGCAATTGAATCTAAAAAAAAAATAAATGAACAATCAGAACAGAAACAAGCTCATCAATACAGAGAACATTTTGATGGTTACCAGCTGGGAGGAAGACTGGGAAGTACAAATTGATTGTTACAGAATAGTCATGGAGATGTAAAGTACAGCATAGGGAATATAGTCAATAATATTCTAATAACTATGTATGATGTCAGATGAGATTTATTGGGATGATCACTTAGTAAGTTATAAAATGTCTAATCACTGGATGTACACATGAAACTAATATAATATTATGTCAATTGTAACGGAAAAATAAAAAATGTGAAAGAAATAATCAAACTACATACACAGATCTTTCCTATAATCTGGGAAAGTGAAATGTCAGAAGTCAATCAAATGCAATAAAGGCACTTCACAAATTCTGTTCACTAAAACAGTCAACATATCCTAGTTTATATCCTTCATTTTATAAGTGGCTGTGACTGTCTGTTTGGATTGGAGGACAGAAAAATGGACAGTTTCATGGCAGTGAAAATGTAAAAAAACAAGTGATGAGCCCTTGGCCAGGTTTTTGTTTTTGATGACCTTAAATCTACCGTATTTGCCGGCGTATAAGACGATTTTTTGGCCCTGAAAAATATGCCTCCAAGTGGGGGGTCGTCTTATACGCTAGGTACACTTCAGATAGACTGCCCATAGTGCTTGCCCCGTGCCATAGTGGCCTCCCGATGCCCGCCCACTTCATTCCACATACCGTTCAGGCATCAGCAGCGCTGCTGGGTGTATGCTCGGCTGTTATGCGATTTTGCTGTTATGCGATTTTACCACACTCGCAAAATCGCACACAGCCGACCATACACCCAGTATGATAGCGCAAAATCACGAATCGCGATACCATACTGGGTGTATGGTTGGCTGTGTGCGATTTTGCGAGTGTGGTAAATTCGGGTTACCGTATATTTCTTTACATATGCATTGAATTTTAAAGAAGGC
>NW_006295054.1:410777-411836 GCF_000327345.1 Myotis davidii
ATCTTTCTTCTATCATTGACAGTCCCTCTAGGTTGTGGGCTGCTTGCCTGTGTTCCTGAGAAGCATCTACGGTACCAGTCTATAGAGTGTGTTTTCTTTAGTGAATTACCGGTATGTTTACCGGTAATAAACTTGCACTGTTTTATGTATATGTTTGATTACATACAGCCTTGTGACAGTTTTCCTGCATGTCATAAGCATTTGAATATAAATTAAAATGTTAAAATCAAATCTGATATTGTTTTACCTTTTATTTGGTGTGTGGAAGGTGTGCGGAAGAGGGGGTAGTCTTATACGGCGAGTATATAACAAACTCTGTATTTTGAGTGGAAATGTTAGGGGGTCGTCTTATACGCCCAGTCGTCTTATACGCCGGCAAATACGGTACTTTAACTCTCCTTTTATCAGAGGACAAAACAGAAGGATTCTGAATTGGAAGAATAGTTTAAGTCCCGGAATGCTATTACTTTAAAGCAGTGGTTCTCAAGCTTCTGGCTCTTTAAATACAGTTCCTCATGTTGTGACCCAACCATAAAATTATTTTCGTTGCTACTTCATAACTGTAATGTTGCTACTGTTATGAATCGTAATGTAAATATCTGATATGCAGGATGGTCTTAGGCGACCCCTGTGAAAGGGTCGTTTGACCGCCAAAGGGGTCGCGACCCACACTTAGTCTAGCTTTGCAGATTTTGTAAAGTGACAGTGTAGAATAAACAGACCTCCGTGCCAAGGTCTAGGACAAAATTTTGTAGATTAGGAAGGTAATAAAGAGTACCATGTAAGACCTAAAAGCTCGGACAGTTTGACCAACTTGGTTCTAAATCCCAGCTTCCATACTCGAAAGCTGTGTGATGTGGAAATGACTTAGCTACTCTGAACCTTAGTTATTGTTTTAAATGCAAAATTAGTAATAAAGCTGCTAAGAAGGCAAATTAAGTAACAACTGGTATGTAATGTACCTAGAGCAAAGCACATGCTTTGTATGTAATGTACCTAGAGCAAAGCACAAATTAAAGTAACATTTGGTATGTAATGTACCTAGAGCAAAGCACATGC
>NW_006295054.1:411868-415505 GCF_000327345.1 Myotis davidii
CACTTATAACTGATAGAAGAAAACGCTCAATACTGCATAATTGGGCCTCTGAAACTCTATGGTAAATTGGGAGTTTCAAGTCCTGTAAAAAGAATCACTATCTATTTGACAGAGGTAGGTGACCTCAACTCCGTACTCACTTCCAGTGTTAAACAGTGTGGCCTTCGTGATACCTTCTTTCATCAGATTGCCCTTACCTAGGGGAGTTAAGCATGACATGAAAACAAAGAGCATCGTTAAACATCAATCACTAGTATGTGGTAACAAGTAAAGTAACATTTAAAAGGAAGGGACAGACCACCAATGCGATTTCTTTATCCAGGCCTCTCTTCTCAAAGCTCTCAGGAGCACAATCCTATTTATTGACTAGGCTGGCTAGGAATATCCAATGAGGATTAGCCTTCCAAAGATACCAGAATTCTTTCTCTTTTCAATTTTTTTGAATTTATAAAATATGAATATTTTGATTGATGAGTGCTCATTATTTCTCAAAATTTCAACAGTCTATCTCACACATGAAATTTCAAGGTATAAGTATATTCAAGGAGCATGTAAAACATCTAATTGGGTATTTTATTCTACAACTTCTTGATAATTTTTAAATGTCAGTTCTCAAGTTAAGTCATTTTCTCCCACACTAAATTCCAGCAGCCAGAGGCTGAGGAAACTCTCCAGTAATGAAACAAAGGGGACAAAAGCATGACTTCCTAAAATCCTCCACAGGCACTGAGTCACTGACCCTCCCCCAAACAGAGATATTCCCCCTTCAAAGGCAAGAGAAGGCTCCAAGGCAAGGGCTCCACCCAGACTTTCTCACAAGTGAGCCAAGGCCGGAACAGAGAGCTCCCTGTCAGGTCTGTCCTTTGTCCAAAAGACATCTATAATCAGAACTCACTGCTAAGGTCGCCAATATACACCAGTTACAGAGTGAGGTCAAAAAGACTCACTTTTTTAAACCATGTTTTAAATGTTTAAAAAATACATATAAACTTTTTGTTTTGCTTTTTAAAGAAAACCATAGAACCCTAGCTGGTTTGGCTCAGTGAATAGAGCATCGGGCGGAAAACTGAAGGGTCCCAGGTTCAATTATGGCAAATGCCCGGGTTGCGGGTCCAGTCCCCAGTGTGGGACATGCAGGAAGCAGCTGATCAATGAGTCTTTCATCATTGATGTTTTCATCTCTCTCTCCCTTCCTCTCTGAAATCAATAAAAATATATTTTTAAAAAAGAAAAGAAAAACCATAGAGCCTGGATGGTGTGGCTCAGTAGTTTAGCATCGAGCCTATGAACCAGGAGGTCACTGTTCGATTCCCAGTCTGGGCACATGCCCAGGTTGCAGGCTCCATCCCCATTAGGAGGCGTGCAGGAGGCAGCCGATCAACGATCTTCTCATCATTGATGTTTCTATCTTTCTCCCTCTCTGAAATCAATATATATATTAATATATATATTAATTAATATATATATATTAAAAAGAAACATTTTGATTAGCAAAGTAGTTGAAGAACATGAGAATGTTTCAAATGGCAACACAAACCATTTTTTAAGAAAATGGAGAGTTGGGGATATACAGATGGCCACGAGACATATGAAAAAATACTCAACTTCAATGATCATCAGAGAGATGCAAATTAAAACGACAACAAAGTATCACCTCACACCCATCAGAATGGCTACCATCAACAAATGGCAAGTGCTGATGAGGATGTGGAGAAAAGGGAATCTGCTGGTGGGAATGCAGACTGGTGCAGCCACTATGGAAAACAGTATGGAGTTTCCTCAAAAAATTAAATATGGAACTGCCATTTGACCCAGTGATCCCACTTCTAGGAATATATCTGGGAAGATACCAACCGAAGAACTTGTACGCATATATGCATAACTCATGGACACAGACAATAGGGTGGTGAAAGTGGGGCCTAGAAGAGGTCAATGGGGGAAGAAGGGGGACATATGTAATACTTTCAACAATAAAGACTAAAAGAAAATGGAGAGTCAACCCAATAATCATGAAGTCATACTGTATAAGCATGTTGATATCACAAACATTCCAATACCAAAAAACTGTAAGGTATTTACAAAGTTAAAATGAACATCTGGAACTTACACATTTACTATACATGTGAATAGAAGTGACAGGTCACCTGGGAGCCTGAACAGTGCCTGGCCATGTTTCCCAGTGTAAAATGCTCTGTGGGTCAATTTCAAGGCATAGTACTCAAGCTCATCCATGCAAGGTGGGGTCCACGCAGAACCATTCACAGCGATAATATGGCCCACTTCACAGAACCCAAGTTGGAGACAATGATGGTCTTACACATGATCTTATACACAGGACAGCCAGTTTTTGTTTACCTAAAACCAGGCACATACAACTTAACTAGAGTAGCAAACTTTTTAAATAGGGGTGCATAACTAGGCTTTAGGAAATCTAACTGAATGCTCTCAGATTATATGCAAAACTGTATTACATGTATATTCTTCTGGGGAATAAGCCCACAGGTTTAATGAAATTCTCATAGGTAAGCTTAAAAAATTAAGAATCATGGCACTGGGGTCAATCTCCACACTTCGGGAGGAGGGGGAATCTATAAACAACAAAACTGCCAGAAAATTTACCTACCTTCAATTTTACAGTCAAAATCCTCCCCATATATATAACTACATATATATATATATGTAACTCATAATAGATGTACAAAATTTTAAATAAATCATGGATACAAATACAATCTGACAGTTTAAAAGCAGGTATTCTGGTTGGCGGTCTGTCACTCACACAACTGCATGTACACAATTTGCCAATCTGTAAAAAGGGGACTAATTACACTGCAACAGCGATTGAAATCTGTGACAAGTGCCACTGTAAAAAGGGGAAGAAAAAATGTACAAGGTGAAACTATCTGACCAGTTTTTGCCAATGAGTCAACATACTAAATAACAACTTATCAGTTGAATAGCTAAGGCAGAAATTAAGATCTCAGAAAGACTTGCTCCTTTAGTGTTTACTGAAAACAAGATGTACACACGTGGGCACCTTCAGGCAATATGAGCAAATTGGGGGTGGAGGGGAATCAAAATAGAATCTGCACACAATTTTTACATTTCTATTCTATATTTATGTGTCCTTTGTTCATACCAGAACCTGTGCCTCTGACAATTAAAGGGTCTAAAATAGGCCAAAGGACTAAAACAACTCTGAAAGCCGTGGTTCATATTTATTACTGATAATTATAAGTAGTAATACCTTGTATGCATAGGCCTTGGCTTTTACATATATTATTTCCTTCTGATCTACTTACATTGTTTCTGCTAGTTTAAATTAATTGAGTCTGCTCTTGCATCTTATTTTCAGGGGCAAGATTTATCATGGGATGATAAGAGTGTTTACCATTTTCCCTGTAAATCCCTCCTCGCCAATGTTAGGCATATTTCTTGCCTTTCCTGTCCAGTATTCATTTACTTCTTCGTTCATTAAATATTTACGGAGGGACTACGAGAAGGGAGGAGGACTCCATCTGTAACTCTCAGGGGCCTTAACCTTAATAAGCCAGACAACTGTGTTCATTAACTCTAACTAGGGTTGGTATTAACAACTTTTGCTCCTCTGGCGGCAGTGTCACTAGTAGGAAGAGCG
>NW_006295054.1:416285-422602 GCF_000327345.1 Myotis davidii
TGAGGGCCCAAAGGGGGCGGCGGCCCCTCTGCTGCTGAGCAGCTTCCGCGCTTCAGGTCCCGCGGCTCTGAGTATTCGGACCCTCAGGGCCGAGCGCCAAGTGCCCAACTCGCTGCTCCGTGGAGCTGACCGCGTTCTGAGGTGAGCTGAGAGGCCCCTCCCGCGACACCGCGTCAGTGTTGATGACGTCACGTTTACATGACGTCAGTGGTTCCTGCCCTAGCCTCTGGCCTGGGCTCTCTGTGGGCCCCAGGGGCGGGGCGAGGTTGTGAGACTGGTGGCTGGAACAGCGCTCACTCTCAAACGACAAGGAGTCAGTCCTCAGAGCGTTTAAACCAACTCATGTAAGTGGTTTACCGATTAGAAGGCTTATGTTTTATTGCCACGTCTAATTTTCACCCAGTCACAAACTATGGGCTAATTGCCACCTGTATCCCGTTCTAGTCATCTGAGATTCTAGATGCTTCTAGGTGCCAGCAGCTTCCAAGCAGAGCTACTCTTCAGCTTGCCCATACTACCCAAACTACATGAGGCTTCCTTATAAAGGTCTCAGAATGAAAAGTAAATTAACGTAACTTCTGTTAAAAGATCTGAATGGGTGCACTTTGTCATTCAGATTAATTGCAGATTCCTTTGACATTTAACAAGAACCATACACCCAGGCCATAGGTATGTCCGCTACTCACTACCTTCGTTTTTTCCTTTCTCCTTCTTTGTACATGCTTTTTAAATGCTACTTAATCACACTGTATTTTTATATGTCTCTTCTCCCTACTAAGTGGTAAACTCCCTAAGGCAGGATATAGGGTTCACTCACCTTTATTATCTTTTCATAATGGATAGTCCAGTGATGTTTATTGGACAAATGAGGGAATTTTCTATTTTAATTTTTTTTCAAACTAGAGCTATTTTGCCATTAGTACAAACCATTTGACATACAGTATTTAATGCCAGTCCCATAACTTAATTTTAATGAATATATATAGCACACCTATTCCCTGCTCTCAAGAATATAATTGGATATGAGCAACCCTGTTAACTGTGATACAAGGCAGAATTTTATATGTTATAAAGGTGAAAAAGGAGGCAGCAATCATTGGGGTGGAGGGAGGGGAGGGGGAATGGAGGCTTCCTAGAAGGGAATATGATGGTTCTTGATGAATAGAAACCAGTAATAAAAATTTTAAAAAGGTGTACTACTACTCACACCAAAACCAACAGGCAATGAAAGAGTTATAAAACTAATAAACATACCCAAGTATTATAAGAATTCTTCAGATAGTAAAGATGAGATCATAAATCAGTGGGGAAAGGAAAATTGATTCAATTAATAGTGACGGAGACATGATTATGCAAAAGAAAACTTTACCCTGCATTCAACAATGAAAAATAATTACATGTATAAAAAAACAAAACCACAAATTACAAAAAATAAAATTGAAAATTTAATTGATCTAGGGATACAAAAGAACCTTTTATTTATAAAAATTGGAAGACATTACAAAGGAAGAGATTGGCCTGACTATATAAAAATATCAAGAAAATGCTATATACCAGCCCTGCCAGTGTGGCTCAGTTGGTTGAGCATCGTCCTGTGCACTATAAGGTCACAGGTTTGATTCCCAGTCAGGGCACATGCCCAGGTTTGAGGTTCAGTCCCCAGTAAATGGGAGGCAGCTGATCGATCAGTGTTTCTCTCTCACATTGATGTTCCTCTCTCTCTCTCCCTCTCCCTTCCTCTCTCTCTAAAAAAAAAAATCAATAAAAACCTATTTTTTTAATGCTATACCAACTTGGGAGAAAATATTTGGAACACGTCAGACAAATGTTTAATGTGCTGAACATATCAAGATCTAGTGATCATAGAAATGCAGATTAAACTATTCTATTTTTCACCTATCAGATTTTTTAAAACTTTCTTTTAAGTGCTGGTTAACATGCAGTGAGTCTGTTCCTATCTATTGCAGATAATGTGTAACTTGATTTGACAATACAGTATTTATTAAGATTAAATGGGAGTACGTATACAGTGTCTAAAACAGTGTCTAAGACAAAGTAGATGCTTAATAAGTATCAATAGTACCTATTAATGTTATTGTTATCATTGGTATTGTACCTTTTAATCAACAGAGCACCTAGAATAATACTTTGAACTTAATGGATGTTTGCTAAATATTTGATTGGCTGAGTCTTCTTGTCTCATAAGAATTTTATAGGAAAAGATATACAGTTGATGACATGTCAGACTGTTAAAACATTAAAGTTATAAAGCAAGAAGTTACCTTGAATGATCATATGGTTCAGCGCATAAGCAGGATACTTTGTACAGTAGCGATAAATGTTTGTTATTGATAATATGTTACCTATTTGATTCCTGCATATCAAAAAACTTAGTGGCTTCAAACAATAAAAATAATCTCTTACAATTTCTGTGAGTAAGGAATTAAAGAGTGGCTCAATTGAGCATTTGTGTTTCACTTTCTCATAAAATTGTAGTCAGATTTTGGCTAGGGCTGTTGTCATCTGAAGACTTGTTTGGAGCTGGAGAATCCATTTACAAGGCGGCTCCCTCACATGTCTGGCAAGTTGATTTATCAGACATTTGCTATGGAACCACCTTTTTCATTCTCTTTTCAGACTATTTACTAAGATTACCATACAATATTGAAGTCTTTTAAGCACCTAACTTTCAACTAAATGCTTTCTCTACTGTATGTAGGAAAGTCTGATTTTAAAAAACACACAAAAACACCCACTTTTATTTTTCATTTAATTAACTCTCATTTTGTTTTTCTACACATCTAAATATAATGTGATTTTGAAATCATGATTTGGGGATTATACTGGAACTAATCCAAACTTTAAGAAAGATTATATTAGATCTATTCTCTGACCATTGCCTAGTATTGATATAGAGCTGCATTGTCCAGTATGGTAGCCACTAGCAATATGTGGCTATTTACATTTAAATACATTGAAATTAAATAAAATTTAAAATTCGGTTCTTCATTTGCACTGAGATTCATTTTAAATCTCAGTAGCCACCTGTGTCAGAGGCTACTGTATTGGATGGCACAGACACCAAAATTTTCATTATCTTAGAAAATTCTATTGGGCAGTGCTGAAGGAAAAAATGTCATAAGACAGAATTTCACAGATAAAGCAAAATAAGTCAAAATGAACTGAAAAGGTCTGTTATTATTTTAATTCTATTTCATAATTTCTTGATAATCTCTATATTTATGTTTTTCTCTTTAAAATGTTTTATATATAGATACATATTTCAAAATAAAAATAATTATAGCTAAATTTATTGAATATTTAATAAACTACAGGAATTGTGCTTAGTACTTTACATGAATTAACTCACTGAATCCTTAGGACAATGCTATGCTCATTATGGAAAATTTGAAAAATATTTAACAGAGAGAGAACCAACCTTAATCCCCAAACCAGAGATAATCACTGTTGACATTTCTGGTGGATGCTGTAGTGTGCTGCCCAGATCCCAAGATACAGCTGCCAGGAATGTTGGCTGCTGATGGCTCACAGTTGAATTTCTCTCCAAATTTGCCTTCTGTGAAAGAAAATACCTCACCCTAGGTTATATCCCCTCCCTGGGGGCAAGCCAAATCCAATGACTGGTCAATTGTGGAGGTACAAAGCCACAGTCTCTCAACTGGGACCATCTGGGACATCCAGCTTTAGAACTTCCATGGGACTGGTTTAAGTCACTGTGGCAACTGCTCTGCCCGTTACCTTCTCCCTCAGCCAGTCCTGCCTCCGCACAGGTACTGTTCCTGAGAGCACTCTCCAGGAAAGCACCTGCATGCAAATCTGTCTCTCAGAGTCTGTTTTCTGGAACATCCAACCTAAGTCAACATTTTCAGAATGTAAGTTCCACTTGTTGTTTTTGGCACATATCTGTTTACATTTTTTAAATCGATCTAAATTTATTCCACGCCAACAAATTTGATGGGTGTTCTTTTTATCGATTGTTTTATATGTTTTCAGTTGACAGCATTTTATGAATAATTTTGCTTGCAACTACATGTTCTATACCACAATTTAACAGGAATCATAGGGCAGTCAATCTTGTATTCTAAGATGTTTTTCTGTTTCCTGGATTTCGCTGTGGCAGACCCTAAAACTCAGTAGACCAACACAGTTCCCAACTGCTCTCTCACTTGCCTGCCTTTAGGATGGGAAAAAGCAAATATTCCCACTTATTTTATTTTCCTAGCCTCATTAACAACATGGGGCGGTGTAAATCCCAGTCATTGGGAAGTAAGCTGAAGATTTCTGAGATTGAGGAGGAAGTTCCAGGAAATCCTGCCCTCCTGAATTAAATGGGACAGCCCAAACTGGTATCATCTCTTACCTGTTTTTTTCTGCTTTCTAAGGAATAAGATAGCTAGGGCTGTATTAGTCATCGTTCATTTATGAGGGAAAAGTTAAGAAAATTAAAGGCTTTTGGCTTAGAGATTGTTGAGCATTTAAATCAATGCCAGCAACTACCAATCTCTGAATTTCTTATTATAATTAGAAAAATAACTATTGTTGTAACCTTCTTGTACTTGGGTTTTCTGTTTTTTACAGCTAAAGTCATTTGTAAATGTCGCTGTTGCTGAAATTCATGATTAGAGGTGATGCAGTGGTGAACATCATTGTACATAAATACTTAAATAGCAACAACTTAACATTAAAGTCAAGGAAGAAGAGAACTAGGATCCTGCATTCCCAGCATTTCTTCTTCTTGACCATATGCAGCTCTATCCTTAACCTTCCCATTTTCTTTTCCTTGTGGGGATCAGAAAAATTTTATTCTTCTAAAAGACAAGTCGTTAGAAGAGAAAATAGATCTTTTATAAATCAGAATCTTATCTCCAAATAGGATTTTTTGGTAAATGTATCATGACATGGTATTCATTATCCAGTGATACAGAAATCAGCAAATTGGGATTTGTGTGTATTTTGGGGTCTTTTTTAGAGCTGGTATTGTGCAAACTGGGTTACATTTTAGACTATGTCATGAATTAACTCTCTATTTGACTGGGCATCATTAAAGTCTCTAGGGTTGGAATATTTTATCACCTCAAAATAAATATGGAGAATCAAAGAAGCTGCACTGAACTAACATTTGAAGTAAAAAGGAGCAGGGTGAAATTGAAAAATAGGTATTGAAATTGTGTTTGATTTCAGCTTTCTAGTGGTAGGCACTTGACAATGTAAAACCTGAATCTGGTGAGCCTACCTCCATGACTCCTACTTACTCACCAGTCCTGAGGCTGGGCCTGGCTCCTGGTTCCGAGTAAAAGCAAGCAGATGCTTTTCAGTATTCTAGGGAATCAGAGTGCATAAGACCCAGAGAGCCCAACATAATGATGCTCTGGCTCATTTCCACTAGCGTCTTTAGGGAAGGAGATGACTCCAGATCTGGTCAGACTGTCTGCAAGTTGCTCCAGAATAGATTTCCATTTGTGAGCACAGACTAAAACTGGACTGGCATCAGCAACGGAGTGAAAAAGCAACCTAAGGAAATCATCTAGTTGAAAAGAGGCTCAGATCCAGAATATATAAAGAACTCCTAACTCAACAACAAAAAATAAAACCAGAGTTAAAAGTGGGCAAAGAAAATACTGTGCAAATGGTTGACAGCTGTATATAAAAAGCTGTTCAACATCACTAATCGGAAAATGCAATCCAAAACCACAATGAGATATCACTTCAAGGTCATTGGAATAACTATAATAAAAAAAACAAACAAACAGAATAACAAATGTTGACAAGGATGTGGAGAAATTAGAAACCTTGAGCGCTGTTGGGAAGTATGTAAAATGGCACAGCCCCTGTGGAAAACTGTGTGATGGTTTCTCAAAAAAAATAAAAATAGAAATATCATATGCTCTCATAATCCCAATTCTGGGTATGTATACAAAAAAATTGAAAACAGGATTTGGAGAGATATTTACACATTCATGTTCATAACAGCACTATTTATGATAGCCAAGAGGTGGAAGCAACCCAAATGTCCGTAAAAAGCTGAGTGGATAAAGAAAATGGTGTCTCCAAAAATAAACTCAAAATGGATAAAGGACTTAAATGTACGACAGGAAACCATAAAAATTCTAGAAGAATCCAAAGGCAACAAAATCTCAGACATATGCCGAAGCAATTTCTTCACTGATACAGCTCCTAGGACACTTGAAACTAAAGAGAAAATGAACTAATGGGACTACATCAAAATAAAAAGCTTATGCACAGCAAAAGAAACAATCAACAAAACAAGGAGAAAACCCACTGTGCGGGAAAACATA
>NW_006295054.1:422754-452623 GCF_000327345.1 Myotis davidii
GTTTTCATTTTTTAGGAATCTCCATACTATTCTCCATAGTTGTTACACTAATTTACAATCCCACCAATAGTGTATGAGGGTTCATTCCCTTTTCTTTACATTATCAATTTATTTGATTTTAGTGACTGGCTTTGACAGTACTTCCAGAAAGAAAATAATATTAATAAAGCTGAAACTGTAAAGCAGCAGTGGTTCTCAAACTCTTTGTTCAAAGGTCCCTTTACACAATTGAAAATTTTTGAAGACCTTCAGAGAGTTGTCTGTGTGTTACATCTATCAATATATACCACAGTTGAAAATAAAATGAAAAAAAAATTATTTGTAAATTCATTAAAAAAAATAAGAACAAACTGCAGCGGGAAGGACGGGGAGGGTTGGGGGGCGGGAGGTAGAGGGGTAAGAGATCAACCAAAGGACTTGTATGCATGCATATAAGCATAACCAATGGACATAAGACACTGGGGGATAGGGGAGGCTAGGGGACTGTCTAGGGCAGGGGTAAAAAATGGACACATATGTAATACCCTTTGTAATAAAAAATTTAAAAAAAAGAAAAGAAAATGGTGTCTCTACAAAAATGGAATGTTATTCAGCCTTACAAAGGAAGGAAGGAAGGAAGGAAGGAAGGAAGGAAGGAAGGAAGGAAGGAAGGAAAGAAGGAAGGAAGGAAGGAAATACTGTCATGCAGTCCCCTCCCACCCACCTGTGCACACAGTCTCCTGAGTGGTCGTGACATTATGGCGTCCTGGACAATTTGCATCTTACCTCTTTATGTATATATACATATATACATATATGTATACACACACACACACACACGCATATATTAGGTGAAGTACAATGCGACAGTGGAGGATGCACATGGTAGAGGAGATATGTGCAATATGCATGTCCTCAATTACTTCCCTCCTCATTTGCATATAGCACTCACTGACCAATCACATTGCACCCTCCTTGGCTGTCCTGGCATCATGGATATCAGAGCATGGTCATCTGGACAGTCATTCCATTATTTGGCTTGTTCGGTCTAATTAGCATATTACACTTTTATTATTATAAACTAGGGGCCCAGTGCATGAATTTGTGTACCTTGAAAGGAACTGTGGGCCATGAGGCTACGGTAGGCACAGGGGCAGGTCTCGGCCCATCCTCCACGTCCCCGTCCAGCCCCCCCTGTCTGCCGGAAGCCCCGCTCCTACCGCTATCACTCCCACATGCTGACAGTGCCAGCCCTGCTCACACCGGCGGACACATGGAGCAATTGGGTCCGGCACAATCAGTGGGTGCAGGCAGTAGCTGCTGCCCTGATAAGCCCCTCAGGAGCAGGGAGAGGTAGAGAAGCCCTGAGGGGCGCTTGCACCCACTGATGGCGCCAAGTGATTGGGGCCGGGCACCGTGCACCAGCAGCAGATGTGAGTGGCAGCCCTGGCGCTGGCAGCGGGTGCGAGCAGGGCCAGTGCTGGCAGCAGGTGCGAGCATCCAGCGGGACCGCGGTGCATGGGAGTAAAGAATTTTCAGTAACCACCAGAGGCTCGCCCCAATGATAGTGACTGGTGCCCCACCTTGGTCTGGTGCCCCTGCCCACCTGCTCCATGATCCCACCGCGACCAATGCCCACCATGTTCCAGGCTCTGCTGCCTACTGCCGATGCTCACCATGTTCCGCACGCGCCTCCCCTGGTGGTCAGCGCACATCATAGCAACCAGTTGTTCGGTTGTTTCGCTGTTCGGTATATTTGCATGTTAGGGTTTTATATTACATAGATGATAAGGAATACAAAGATCTTGATACCTGTGGTCTCTTCCTGTCTCTGCTACTAATTCACTGTGTAACCTCAGGTAACTACTAACCCTTTGGAGTTCCAGTTTTCTCTTAAAATCAGTGAATGATCTTAAGAATAATTCTAGTTCTAAAAATGTTAGAAGTCTGTGAATGAATTCTACTTTGTTTTTTATTCTATAATTATTATTTCCATATACCAAGAGTTTCCTCATTATTTAAATTCTAAGTTCCTATAGAATCTTGATTTTGTTTAATTTTTTTCTCACATTTTCCATAGTACCTAGACCATTGCTCTGCATAGTATATAACAGGCTTATGAAAGATATATATAGATATATAGATTGAGGTGAGTCCAAGGGAAAATGTCCATCTTCACAGGAAGCTGTGCTTATTGCCATGTTGCCTGCCTTTGGAGATGACATTCACCTGTAATTTAGGGCTGCCTCGCAAAAATCAGCAATCAGCACCTTTGGAAACTTGCCTGTAGTCAGAGATAAGATTCTTATCCTTAAAGCAGCTCTGTGGTCACTGTTCAAGCATCTACTCCTGTGACTGAATGCAGAAAGGTTTCTTTTAGGAAAATTATGCTGTGTGCATGTAAAAGGGTCTTGGCCTATGGATGATGCCATATGCTGTAGGGAGTTTTCTACAGGGAACCAGTTTTTATTCTGTTCCCTATCTCTTATACGGAAATCTGAAAATAAATCATTTTGTAGCTTTTCTGAATCTTTGAGGAATCACATTTTAGACAATGAAGTTTAAAAAAGGGAAGTAGAATTATCCCCAAACATATGAATTCCTTATGCACAATGCAAAATATTTCTGAAACTCTGACTTTATATCTTGTAGTTTAGACAGTCTCAAGAAAAAAAAGCTGCCATAAACACAGATCAAGAAGGAAAATTAAGTTAAAAAGCATGTGAACAGGGAAATAAAATAATTTTTTAAAATAGCTATTTTTAGCTGCTAGTTTATATTCTGGGGGAATGGCAAAATTTACCTCTGGGGTAAATGAAACTTTTATTTGAAGAGAGGAAAAGAAAATGATGGGCCTTTTGGCATTGTAAGTCAGTCCATATGAGGAAGGATGTGACAACAAGAATTTCCTTGCTTAGGATAATAAAATGATAGAGCTTTGGACCTGAAGAACTCTGAAAAGAGATGAAGGAGAGGAGGTCTGAGCAAAATGACAGCAGGCAGAGCCTGAGGAGAAAATACAGTGAGAAATTTTCGATGTTGAAAAAGGCCAAAGAACTTTGGGTACTTATATTCCTGCTCTGCACTATATTATTATTACCAGACTTTCAATAATAGTCTGTTATAAACAACCACTTGTAAATAATGGTGCTTGGGGAATAAAATGAGGAGAGGACAGGGGGGCAAAGAAAACCACAAGAGAGACAAAAATAGGAATTTAGACTAAGAGGTAGGGAAGAATTCCTTCTTGGCCTTGGGGTAACCTTGAAGAATCATATCTGTGTGTTAACAGACTGAATAGCCCTAAACGGTTTGGCTCAGTGGATAGAGTGTCGGCCTGCAGACTCAAGGGTCCCAGGTTCGATTCTGGTCAAGGGCATGTACCTTGGTTGCGGGCACATACCCAGTAGGGAGTGTGCAGGAGGCAGCTGATCGATGTGTCTCTCTCATCGATGTTTCTAACTCTCTATCTCTCTCCCTTCCTCTCTGTAAAAAAATCAATACAATATATTAAAAAAAAAAAAAAGACTGAATAAACTTAGATGCCTGGGACACTTGAGGTCATTCCTGAAGGGTTAAAGGCAATCCCCAAGCAATGGGAAAACCCCAAACTCTGTGTGGTCAGCATGGATGGGTCCACATGCTCTTGGTTCAGTTTTCTTGGTTCTTGAATACAGAGTATCCACATAGAAAGTTGAAGACCAATATTAAGAATTATTCACCTGACTGGCGGAACTGCACATTTAAAAACAGCGACAACAAAACAGAACACCATAACCTGTTCATATGTGGATCTATGCTTTCTTAGTAACTGTCACCATGGTAGCAAGGCAGTTTGACAAGAGTGACTTCTTAGCACAGTACGTACCATGGAGAGAGAGAACAGCTAATCACATACTGTCATACCTTTATTTAATTGTGTTGATCCTACATCACTGACTGTTAGCCTGGGACACTTCTTTCCTTCATAGCATCAAGCACAGTGTTAGGAATATACTAGGCACTCATATATATATATATATATATATATTCTGGTGGACTAAATTAAATAAATGGTATTTCTGCTATGTCTTCTTTCCAACCTATAGAGAGAGTCACCTGGCAGAAATCTGATTTTAAAAAATGGCTCCTAGGGAATCAGAACTAGGCCATGTTCCTGATTGGGTTGGCCTAACATGGATTTCAGATTGAGGGGGTGGAAGGACAGTGATTAGTACTCTAAGACACTATATTATCAGAAGGATTACATGTGAGTGATAGTGGAAGAATAGGTAAATTCCTTTTCATCAGTGAGGCCATTCCAAGGCTCAGAAGCTTTGTGTAAGGACTTGTGATGCTGTTTCCTGGGTGCTAAGACAAGTCAGTAGTTCCTGAAGTGTTTAATATCACACATGTGTTAAAACCCTAAGGACAGGGAGTTCACAGATTCAGCCTTCAAAATGAGGAAGCTTACTAAGCTCCAGCCCTCACCTTTTACACAGTTAACACTCAGCCTGGGAAGCCTCCTTAGTATAACTGCTTGAGTTAATGATAATCTTTTATTATAGCCTTTTCCCTAATATATTCCTACATTTCATTTAAATTGGCCTCTATATAATTGCTCTACATTTCAATTACTTCTGTTTTTATTTGTAATTTCACATTTGTTCGTACAGTCTTTAAACAAAGACACACCCTCTTTATTTCAATAGCCATGGTGCCCGTATTTGCTACTTAAAATCTGGGTTCCTGTAGTTTCAACGGATCGACAAAGTGTGCCACCTCCAGCTGATAGATTAATATTCTAATCATGTTCAAGGCAAGGCTGAAAACAGCTCAAGAATTTGTCTTCAAAATTCTTTAGCATAGCTTCCAGTTGATAAAGCCCAAATTTGTCCAGTCTGGTGGATCAGCCACTAAATTATGATTATCAGGATATCACCCTTACCGGGACAAACCAAGC
The DNA here is from genome assembly GCF_000327345.1 of Myotis davidii. Lineage (NCBI taxonomy): Eukaryota > Metazoa > Chordata > Mammalia > Chiroptera > Vespertilionidae > Myotis > Myotis davidii. Next base: position 427,676 of record NW_006295054.1, read on the forward strand.
AGGACTGGCCTCTTGTGGAACAAGCTGCCAAAGTCACTGTCCCCAGAGAGGAACAGGTTAAGTCCTTCCAAACCTGCTAAGGAATTTGACCTAGTTCCTTGAAGCTGAAGCGTAACTTGAAAGTACAGTTGGTCTCAAATGTTTCTTTCTTCCTCAAAATTACTTTTGAACCCCTGTGAGACAGAGAGAAGGCATCTCTTTTCTCATGGGACTCAGGCCACCGCTATTGATAAGAGTGACATGGTCACTATGAAATTTGGGGCACGGACAATTAATGTGATTTCATTTTATCAAAAGGGTGTTTAGGTCTCTAGTTGTGAAAGTCTAAGAATACACAGATGATGTGGTTATAACACTCAAGTCTTCTATCTGTATTTTTGCCACAGTGTTTAGCACAGTGCCAGGCACAGATGCTCAGTGAATGTTTGTTGAATGAGTGAATGAATGGAAAGCTCTGCACAATTAATTCCTACCTACTTTTCCAGTTTATTTTCTATGCCCCGCCCCCCATATAGTTTAGTTTACACTCTGGCAAAATAGCTACTTAGTTTCCTAAACACCTCTCCTGCTTTCCCACTTCTATACCTTTGTTGTTGCCATACCCACTATCTGGAATGCTCTTCTCTCATATCCCAGACTATGAAAATGCTACTGTTTTCTCATCTCAAATGCTACTTCCTTTATGAAATTTTTACTGATAATCTCAAGAAAAGATAAGCCTTTTCTCCTAACTCTCATAAAAATTTCAACCTCTTGCTTATTTATTATCAACTACCGTATTTGCCGGCGTATAAGACGACTAGGAGTATAAGACGACCCCCTAACATTTCCACTCAAAATACAGAGTTTGTTATATACTCGCTGTATAAGACTACCCCCTCTTCCGCACACCTTCCACACACCAAATAAAAGGTAAAACAATATCAGATTTGATTTTAACATTTTAATTTCACCTTAAAAGCCTTCAAACTCCTCTTCATCATCTGATATTAAAAGTTCATCAACGACATCTTGGTGCCATGATAGGGATGATAGGGGTTTGACTGGTCGACATTTTCTATGCTGTACTGTACAATGGGGCAGTATTGTGGTTGGCTGTTGGCTGTATACAAAGCCTGATTTGATTGGTCCCTGCTCCCTGTTTGCCCGCCCTGTCACTATAGCAGTCTGGTCCACCCTTGCATCAGCATCTCCCTGGGACCTCACTAGTGCGCAAGTGCGAGCTCTTCAACATTCTAACAGGCACCATGATAGCGCAAAATCGCGAATCTTCAATGCATATGTAAAGAAATATACGGTAACCCGAATTTACCACACTCGCAAAATCGCACACAGCCAACCATACACCCAGTATGGTATCGCGATTCGTGATTTTGCGCTATCATACTGGGTGTATGGTCGGCTGTGTGCGATTTTGCGAGTGTGGTAAAATCGCATAACAGCAAAATCGCATAACAGCCGAGCGTACACCCAGCAGCGCTGCTGATGCCTGAACGGTATGTGGAATGAAGTGGGCGGGCATCGGGAGGCCACTATGGCACGGGGCAAGCACTATGGGCAGTCTATCTGAAGTGTACCTGGCGTATAAGACGACCCCCCACTTGGAGGCATATTTTTCAGGGCCAAAAAATCGTCTTATACGCCGGCAAATACGGTACCTTATATGATAATTATTTTTGTAGTTAACTTAGTCCCATTGATTGATGTATCTTCTTGAAGTTAGGCACTGGTTCTTATTAATCTTTACAGTGACTAGCACACAGTAGACACTCAATAATTACCAGTAGTCAGTTTTGCTAATGTTATACTATGAACCCCAGCAAATTTTTCTTTTCTTTTTTAAAATATATTTTATTGATTTTTTACAGAGAGGAAGAAAGAGGGATAGAGAGTTAGAAACATCGATGAGAGAGAAACATCGATCAGCTGCCTCCTGCACACACCCTACTGGGGATGTGCCCACAACAAAGGTACATGCCCTTGACCGGAATCGAACCCAGGACCCTTGAGTCCGCAGGCTGACGCTCTATCCACTAAGCCAAACCGGTTAGGGCGCAAATTTTTCTTAATAAAATCTAAATGTCCTCATATATAGACATTATTCAAACTCTAGAAATAGACTGAAATTGACCCTTTTTGTCAATATTTTCTTTTTAGTTAATTATGCAAGGGATTGAAGACTCAGTAAAACTCTCCTTTGTATTTTAAATGATCATGGACTTGTTTTGTTCTTTTAGTGACATCATTAGCATGATTACAAGTCTTATCTTGTGCTCCTCAGTTCTTTTGAGTATTATTTTCCTTAAATATGTGTCCTTAAATTCTTAATTCTTGTGATCATTCATTGCTGTCATCTTGCCTGCCTCACTAAAAGGTAGCATTTCCATCCATTCATCATTTGCCTATGAGGCAAAGGTCTTCATGGAGACTCTTGGGGCTTTGCTTTCTGTATATTATTAAACATTTCTTTCCGCAAATGACCTCTTCTTGACACTTAATGATAAAATTAAATATTGTCTTCCATTTTTTAAAGAAAATTAGCCATTGTCATCTGCAAGGCATTCTCTTTGAGAGGAGAGGGAGCACAAATTGCCTCAGAATTGAGCCTGGAAGTGAATTGAGAAACTTCCCTCTTGAAAGCAGAAACACTGCTATGTGCTTTAATTCCTAAAACTTCTAGCCCTCCTGAGGGAGGTTCGTAATATCTCATTTGGGAGATTCTAAGACAATATAAAGAGGTAGACAAAGTTGTCCTTTACAAAATTGGGGATAATCTTTATTCTGGCCAGTGTATGGGTAGCAGTCCTGGATTACAACGTTCAAGTCTCTTAAAAGCATTATTTCAGAAATAAATGCACCTCCCAGCCAAGCCCTCACCAGTTTTTATTTTAACTGAAATTCTCTCTTTTCATCATGCTCCTCTTACAATACAGCTGTGATTCTGCCTATTTTCTTTCTGTATCACTCTCTCTCACCTTTCCTCCTTTTCAAATCATATCTTGGTCCATCTTTTTTTATTCTCTTTATTCTAATTTACATCATACTGTTTAGTCATAAAATACTTTCCATTTTTTTATATTTTATTGATTTTTTTACAGAGAGGAAGGGAGAGAGACAGAGAGTCAGAAACATCGATGAGAGAGAGACATCAATCAGCTGTCCCCTGCACATCTCCCACTGGGGATGTGCCCGCAACCCAGGTACATGCCCTTGACCGGAATCGAACCTGGGACCTTTCAGTCCGCAGGCCAACGCTCTATCCACTGAGCCAAACCAGTTTCGGCAAAATACTTTCCATTTTTAAAGTAATTTCATAGTCGTCTTGACTTCATTCATCTTTTTCAAAACATCAATTTTAAAAAAATTGATTTTAGAGAGAGAGGGAAAAGGGGAGGGAGAAAGAGATAGGAACATTGTTTGACTGCCTCTTGCAACCCCCCTACTGGGAATTGAGCCTGCAACCCCAGCACGTGCCCTGCCTGGGAATGAACTGGTGCATTGGACAACAACACTCAACCAACTGAACCACATCGACTGGGGAAAAATGTTAATTTCTTATTGATACATGAAAATTATCTGAGTTTAAATTTCAGTGTCTATAAATAAAGTGTTATTAGAATACAACCACACCCATTCATTATGTTTTGTGTATGGCTGCCTTTCTCACTAACAGAGTTGAATAGTTGTAACAGAGACCATATGGCCTGCAGAGCCTAAAATATTTTTCCTATCTGGTCATTTACAAGAAAAGTGTACCAACCCCTGGACTACAGCATAGTTGGATGAGACTACAAAGGGTCTAGGGTAAGGAGGAGGAAATATCACTGCCTAATGGAAATGGATTTAAAAAAAAATAAAAACAGAAAACAACCAGGCAGAGCAAAGGAGCAAATCAGGATGTTAGGGAGCTTAGTCAGACCACCATATTTTCACCTGAATCATTATTATAAGATCCTTCCAAATCTGGACTCTCCCCATCTTGTACATTTCTCCCAGAGTTCTATTGGTGATCTACTGCTCTGATCATACAGTGTTCATCAGAAACCTCTATGGGTTTCCCCTACCTGCAGAGCTGAGTCAGGGCCACTGAGCCAGGGTCCTGCATCTTAGTTTTCCAGGACTCACCTTTGACAGAACCAGACACCCAGCCTGAATTTCAGGATTCTGTGGTTCCACTCATGCTTTCTATACTACCGGGAATGCTTTTTTCTCTTCACCAAGTGCTAGACACACTTTATTATTGTTATTCTGAAATATTTCACGCGTACAGAAAAGTAAAGAGAATAATATAGGACTATCTATGCACTAACCACCAAGCTTTGTCAGATCTTATCATTTTGCCACATTCGTTAGTTTTAACAAAGTATTACAGACTTAGATATTGAAAACATTCCTAAGTAGGCCTCTTGATGCACCCAATCAAATTAAACTCTTCTTCCTGTGATTTCCTGTAACATTTTTTTTGTACCTCTATCATCTGACCTAATCTGCCCTTATAAAATATTGTCTTTGAGTATTCCTTATGATTATCATTCCCAGAATGGACTCTTTTAGATAGTCCAAGGAAAAGACATTTAAAATGTTTTCAATTGTGTTTATTTAAAAATGTACATTAGAAATATGTATACACAAGTATTTAAGAACATTTAGCTACAATATCAACTCCATGATTTCCCAGATATTCATGGAGTTGGCTATTATAAAGATACTAGAGGCCCAGTGCACAAAATTCATGCAAGAGTAGGCCTTCCTTCCCCTGGCTGCTGGCACCAGCTTCCCTCTGGCCACTGGCACCTGGTACCTGAGCTTCCCTTGCAGTGGGAGTCCCTGCCCACCCACCACAGCCTGCTGGTCGGTGGCCTGGGCCTCCCTCTTTGGGGCAATCATGGAGCCCCCCAATTGACCGCCCCGCTGGCCAGTGGCCTGGGCCTCCCTCTGTGGGGCAATCATGGGGTGAGTGCCAGGCCCCCAACCAATCATATTGCACCTGCCTTGGCTGGCCTGGTGCCAGTGGGTGTCATAGCGTGTTCCTGGATGGTCGTCCAGATGGTCGTCCCACTGTTTGGCCATTAGGTTGATTTGCATATTACACTTTTATTATATAGGATTAGAAAATTATTGAGTAAATAATGATATTAGAAAAAATATTAATAAAAACATGGATGGCATGGCAAAAATTTGAAGGTTGTACTAAAAATAATTTAGCTTATAAAACTTAGCTCAGGTGTCCAACTTTAATTATGTTTGTATACCCTAAGTATCCAACTAACTCAGAAGAGATGCTTATTGAATTGAATTGATTTTTCTCTGGGACAGTGAGATCCTTAAAAATTATATGGAACCTGCTAAGCCTTCTGACAGACCACTTTTAAGACATTGAATACCCCTGACACACATGCCAGGGACAGATGGTGGAATTTTTCCCTCTTCTCCCTTTCTTGTCTGTGATGACAAGGTGTCCCAGGGGGGCGTGATAAATATGAAATAATGCTAATCAAAGTCATCTTCTGAAGGAATGAGGAACCAAGGTTGCCATAATCCTCTTATCATTTCGACAGACCAGTATCAGCAATTTCAGTTTGTTAGTTTGGTCCAGCACACACACACACACATTTTTCCTCGTCCTACTTTATATATTTCTTAGAGAAATATTTCTCAGTCTCCTTAAAATCACTGTTTTATGGCATCTCTCCATTATTAACCCTGAACCATCTCATCATGTTGGCAACTGAATTTGGTCTTGAGACTCGGTAGTGAGGAATCATGTTGTTAAGTAGCAACCAATGCGCAGTGTTAGCCAAATTATGTCATACAGTTACAAAACTGCTGTCCTGTCTTCCAGCTCATTGGAGTTAAATGTAACCCTTTCAGAAGTTTTGCTCCTTTTACCTTAAAAGGACCTTATATATTCTCAGATATCAGAGGGTCCTAATTGTGGTGGGTGAAATCTTTCACTTTATTTCCTTCCCTTTGGTCTGTGTTTTTAGGTAGTATTTTGAGAGTGTGGGAGTGGGGAGGGGAACCCCTGAGGCCTCTGAGTCACAAAGGAAGATCAGAACGTGGCTGAAGGTTGGTTTAAAACCCCAAAGCTTCACTCATATTGGACCAGGGAAGCTTCGGTCAAAGGCTTTAACTTCTTTGTTTCCTAACTCCTACTGCCAAGGCACAGGTCTTTCCTGATCTTAAAACTCCACACCAGTCCTGGCTTGTAACCAGAGTATATAACCTTACATTTTATCATCCAAATGAGGACACTTCTGAAAATGAAATGCAGTCCTGGGGGGAAAGGCATAAACCACCCAGGGAAACCGTAATGTTAAGACACCATACTTACAACATTTTGAACCCCTTATCCTATAGCAGAACCTATCAAATGAGGGTCTCGATTTCAACTTGAAAGTCTGTGGAGCTTCTTAGCGAATTTAAGGTTTTGTTTTCATTTCAATGAAATGCCTGTGTTTTTTGCATTGTTTATGTTGATCCATTATTTGTCTCCAAGTGGAAGAACTTTCATTGTCCCTGGCCAAAAAGAGAATAGAAGCAGGATTCACATGGTGAAAGTCAGAGATCAGCCTGGCCTGGTAAATAGAGACATATAGTAGTTCTGAAAGAGAAAAATGAAATGTGATAGCAGAGGGTACTGAACTCAGGAGCCTATGTTGTACATTCTGCCATAATCGTTTTGCAAGAGGAGGTGCAGTTTCGGCAAAATGTCATGCATGACATTAATGATATTAATTTGCATTTAATTTTATCAACTTTTAAATTGTAAATGTGTGTTGATTTTATAAGAGCATAAGGATCTTTCTTACGCCAAGATTTATGTTGGTACATATTAAAGAAGCATGATAAAATATTCTGCAGGAATTTTAAAAGTTTAAGTTTAATCAGTGCAGGTTAGAGCAAAGTTTAGCTTTTATTCCTTTGTCTTCCAAATATAGCTATGCCCTCTGGTGGTTGTAGTTGCTAACAGAAGTGAAATATTCTATTCCCTTTATAAATGTGTCCTTTCAAAATTCATTTGTAGGTCAGGGTGCAGAAGCAAGAATAATTTCCTTGTAGAAACCATGTTACAAATAATGGCAGGTATTGCAAGATAGCTCACAGAAATCCATAGTAGTCCTGTGTCCCTTGATCTGAACCCTCCTCCTTCCTCCACTGCCCTTCTTGCTGCCAAACCAAACAAATCACCATACCCACAGTCAGTGCCACCACCACTACTACTCTGTTGCCATCATCACCAGAAGTAGAAAGAAGAGGGAAGGGGGTTAGTGCTTTGAAATGCAACACCTTTATTTATAGGCACAACTTGTGCCCTAAAACCCCATACCTCTTCTGTTGCCTTCAAAGGAGTAAACCACCTAGAAGGAAACTTAAAGGTCCTCTTTGCCTCTCTCAGAATCTTGGGACAAATATTAAGCAAATCTTACTTCCTTTTCTCTTGCCCCAGTCAAAGGCCCTCTTAGTTCTCCAGAGTCAAAGTCACCTTCCAAGTAGAGGAAGGCAATAAAAAAGGGAAAAGAGACCAGAAAAAAAAAGGAGAAAAAGAAAACCCTTTGACCCAACGTTTCCCCAAACCTACAAGCCACTTTTATCAAATGCCTTATAGCACATTTATTACTGTACTCTCAACTATTCCTACACACAATTGATACTACCAATGAGTGAGAATCAAATGGAAATATGTAAAATATGTTTATCAATTATAGGAATGTTAAACTTTTCCTTCTTTACATAGTATCTAGATTATCTAGATTTCAGTAAAATGAAGAAATTCTTCATTTCCTCTCACACTATCTGTGAATCAATCAGGAACTCTGTAAGTATAGAATGACTACATCAGTTTAATCAGTTTGTTATTAGCTCTTGAAGTCAAAGGCTGAAAAAAGTTTACATGGCTAAAAAATTTTCTGTCTACCCTTGGGAAGCATATTTTCCACAAAATATTCATTTGCATTGATAGTGTCAATTAGGTCCAACAGTTCTTTGTGGTGGTGAGCAGCAGAAATAGTCACTTGTCAATTAAATCACCTCATGCTACTGGGAAATAGGATTTTCAATTTAATAACTAAATGAATCTGTTCTTCAGTGCTATAGAGATCAAGGGTCTCTGAGTCACCCAGATTGGTTAAATAAATAAATAAATAAAGGCAGTACTTATTAACCTCTAATTTCTCAGCCAGCTTTGGTATTATCTTAATAATCATAATAATGAATACCATTTACTGATTCCTTACTACACACCAGATACCATACGTGCTATGTGCATTCCAACCTTTTCATTCAAATCTCCTAACAATAGGTTATATTATCTTTCAATTGACTGAAACTTAGAGATGTTAAGTAACTTCCCAAAACTAATGCAGAGCTGAGATTTAAACTCAACCATTTGGCCTCAAAACACCCATGCTCTTACCCCCTAATATATACATTTGTTTATTTTTAATGGTAGAGCTAACTACTGTGAGTGAATTTATTCTTAGAGGGGGTGTGGATAATGGCAATGCTTGCATTGTAAAGGTAGTCAGAGTCTAGAATCTTGAACCCAGCCTGAACACTAGCTATATGTGTTTATCTTTTTGGTGGTCCTTTGTTATTGATGTGATTTTCATATTCAAAATTTTTCAACAAATACATCTCCTTAAAAATAATTATTTTATGGTTGAGGTCAATCAAATGTATCTGATCAGTAATAGAGATGAATTATTTAGTGATTTTTTTTGGTTTTGGCAATAATGCAAAAATACACAGCAGAAAAGAACTGTGATAGGATAACCCTTCAAAGTATTACATTTTGGGCTTTCCCCCATCTCCCAGACTGTACCAATGAATAGACATGTGTGATAAGAAAATCAAGGTGACAAATATTCAACCAAAAGAGCTACTGACTTAGAAAGATTCAGGTACATTCTGACAGAGTTTTTGTTCCCAGAGATAAGTTAAGTACGTTCTCAGAGCAAATAGAGCTGCGAAAGAGAAGAGGTGACATGGACAAAAAGGCAATGCTTGGGGTGAGAAACCACAGTCCCCCTCTAGAGCCTGAATGTCACTAGCCCAGGGCACTGCTTAGAAAGTGAGGCAGAGCTGAGTTGATTCTCTCATTGTTATTCTGTAGGTTCCAAAATTCCCCAGTAGTCAACACACTGTCCATCATTTGTCCAGTTTGAAGTGCTGCTTGCCTGTGTCCCAGAATTTTCCTATTTTCTGATTCACTATCTGTTGGGAATAATCTCCTACCCAACAACCCAGGACACTCATAAACACCATTTTGTTGTCCTTTCTGTCCCCAGATTGAAGAGTAGAAGACTTGTAGTCCTGGATGGGTGATGGTGGAGAAGGCTTGGGCACTTTGTAGGGTAATGTTGGTGATACCAGTTTGGTCTAAAGAAAGCAGGATTATTTGGAATCATTGTGATTGATTGAGCCAGGATGGCAGCCAGGACAGCAGAGGAATGCATGACTCTGTTACAGAGTGTTAAGAAGTGTTCAGAGTATTAAGCAGAGAATTCTAGAGCTGGGAGAGAACTTGGAGAGCTTCTATTCCAGCCTTCCAATTAGCAGAGGAGGCCCGGAAAGGGTACCTGACTTGCTCAAGGTCAGATAGCTGGTTAATGGCTCAGGCTGAACCATAAATAAAATGTTCTGAGTGAGTTTAATTGTCTCTGCTGCACAGCACAGGCAAATCTGGCTTGGGAGTTCTTTCTTTGGAGGCATTTCTCTCTGATACTCCTTCAGGTCACGCTAAGTTGAATGGAGGGTCCATCTCCTAAGTTCTTCGAAGCGCCAATTCAATAATAGCTCACAATGATTCCAAAGTTTTGTTTTGGATTTAAGCTAGTTTATTACCATAAGATATAGTGAAGATATTTTTTTCACAGTTGGTAGAGCATAACTGCTTATAGACCAGCGGTTCTCAACCCGTGGGTCGCAACCCCTTTTAGTATTTTATGTCTTTAGGAACTTTTTAAAGGGAAACACTAGTTTTTAGCACCACTTTATGTATGTCAGTGTACCAGAGTTTCTCTTATGTGGCAGATACAAAATGTTAAAGACTTCTCTTAGGGATTGATGGAACATTCAAATAAAACCTTTGTTTATGGGACCCAGGGATAGCCAGGTACTAAATAAATAAAGAAGTGTTTCTCATAAATATTGATTTCCAATGAACATTTTATACTCAATTTTTAACATTTCACACATTGTTTCTGCTCAACCAATTTCAGGACTTGGTGAAAAAGTTGAGTGGTCGGCTGGGTAATAGGATAACACAAGGGAAGCCTTTTTTCCAAGGCTGGTATGTGAATAAAGTACCTGCAATCATAAAAAGAAATAAAATAGCTTTAAAAACAATAATTTTCACACTGTTCACATGTACACTGGTCCAGGGTTATTGGGTGTGGGAGTATTGATCATGAGAGTCAGCCAGCATCCTTAACTCTCCAACCTCCCCGCTTAGTGACCCAGAAGCTCTCTGATATGTGTGCCTTTCAGCGCATTGAGCACTTTACTTCTGCCAAGGAAGCGAACTTCATTAATAATGTACCGGGCATTGGAGCATTCATAAGGAAGCCAGGACTGCCCTCCCCACAGTGTGAGCTGAGGCCCTGCTGCTTGTTTTCTCAGGCAATATTCAGTGGGGAGTTGAAATGGAAGCCAAAGCTGTGGTGACCACTAGGGCTGAGTTAAAGAGAGGAGATTAGAGTTCTTCCCCATGGCCTCGGGAAAAGTATAGGGCCAGGGGAACAGATAACAGGGACAAAACCTTTAGCTATTTCCTGGCTTAAGGGATGGCTTAAAGAATTGGTTCTTAATCCTGGGTGCACATTAGAATTACCTGGAGGTTTTTTTTTGTTTATTTGTTTTGTAATGTCCATGCCCAGACCCCACCTCAAGAAAAACTGAATTTCTACATATGAGATTTGGGTATTAATATTAGTTTTTAATATATATATATTTTAATTGCTTTTAGAGAGGAAGGGAGAGGGAGAGAGAAATAGAAACATCAGTGATGCAGGAGACTCATTGATTGGCTACCTCCTGTACCCCCTTCCCCCACTGGGGGTCAAGTCCACAACCCAGGCATGTGCCCTTGACTGGAATCGAACCTGGGATCCTTCACTCTGCACGCCAACGTTCTGTCCACCGAGCCAAACCAGCCATGGCTATTAGTATTTTTTAATAGTTGCTGTGGTGATTCTAATGCACAGCCAGCTAAAAATCACTAGTTTAAAAAAAGGGTCACAAACCTAAATTAAATGCCCACAGTAACATATTAGGAGTAAGGGTAAAAGTAAGGATAGGGGAAACAGTGGCAAATTATACAGTATGTTATCACCTAGGAGGGCAGCTGCTATTGAGCTCCAGCCAACTATATTGTCATGGAAAAGTATGGCACTATTTTTTGCCAGTACTTCTGATTTTTAAATGTGCATAAGTAATTTTTAAAAATTGGGTTATGTAATACATGCCACAACACGGATGAACCTTGAAAACATTATGCTAAGTGAAAGAAGTCAGGCACAAAATTCTCTATATTGGAAGAGACCATTGATATGCAATGTCCAGAATAGGCAAATCCTATTTTGAGACAGGAAATAGATTTGTGGTTGTCAGGTTGGGGGGCGGGGGGATAATAGGGTATGACTGCCTCATGGGTATTAGGTTTCTTTGGGAGTGATGAAAATGTTCAGCAATTAGATAGTGATTATGGTTGCACAACACTGCAAAATGTATTGAAAGCCACTAAACTGCATACTTTAAAATGGCGAATTTCATGATATATGAATTTTACCTAAAAAAAAAAAAAAAGTGAGGAAAACTTAGGTTGTGTGAACCAACTCAGAGCAGGCCAAACAGAACCCTGTTATAGGAGCCAGAGTAAAACCCATATTGTAAAACCACATTGAGAAAAAAATACAGGAACCACAAATTGGGCTAAATTTTCTTGAAAGCCAACCTAAGGCTGCAGTGTATGCCTCCACATCCTTTTATGTCTCCGTGAAAACTGGTGGCAAAGCTGTGCCTGCTGCACCCTTTTCCTCTTAAGTCAGACACAAGCTGGTATTTTGCCTTGATCGGTGCTGATGCAGGGCTGTACAGCTAAGTGCGCTGGGCTTGGCCAGCCTATAAATAGAAGTAGGAACCCCTAAGGTGCAGAACAAGCTGGCTGATGAAACCAGTGCTTGCTATTCCTGCTCTTTCCTGCTGCTTTGTTACTGAGAGTAAGAGGGGTACGTGAAACAAAAAAAAACCCCACTAATAATTGTTTCTTCTTTACCAATTTTCCCCCCAATGATTCAGTTGAATTCACAATCCATCATTTTTCATCCCCTTCAGCAGTGTTTGTTACTCTTAATTCTCACAGCCTGTTATAATCATTACAACTTCCGTGAGATACTGGCTGCAATAAATACAATGAATAAGAAACAGTTCTTCAAAGAGAGTTTGATATTTCACTAGTCTTTTCTAGCCTGGGAATATATTTCAGAGGGCAGTGGTTCTTAGAAGTCCCCAAATCCTGCCTTACCACTGATCAAAGTGAAAAAAAAAAATATATATATATATATATATATAAAAATTAGAATTAGTTGCCCGTGTTGCAGTTTTGCATGAAGATTAGAAACAATTGGATTTTAACTGCAGATTAGATTCAGACTTCTTACCTGAATTCTTCTCTGTAGTTATTCCTAATGTACTCAGCTAAAGTCTTGCTGTACTGCAGGCAGCTCTTGAGGATGTAAAACTGCTGGTACAGCAGAACTGCTTGGCTGGGACTTAACAGCTGAAGTGAAGCTGAGAGTCCCTTCACCAGCTGTTTCACAATACTGGCCACAAAAGTAACCTAGACAAGGAAAACACAGTTACACGTAGGTGGCATGCCACCCATAGAGCACCTACTAGTATTTCAGCTGGAGCCTCAACTAGAAATCTAGGCTCAAGCCCACACCACCGTTATGCCAATGCCCTTGCACTATTTCTCACTGAAATGGTACTCAGAGCATAAGACGACAGACCAGCTGGGTTTACCAGTTGCCCCCCCACAAGCAGAATCAGAACTAGTACCGACTGTCAAGGACATTGGGCTCCAAAATGGAGAGAAAGCCCTGGACGCAGTTGTGGAAACAGAAGGGGAGCTTGGAAAGGTCTGTGGCCTCCTGTAGTAGGAATGTGGTTTCTCTTTTACTGTTAAACGTAAATGGCTGACTTTCAGAGAAGGTTCTGCAAGGCAGTGGTTCTTAAAAATCACCTAGGCAACTCACTAAACATGCAGAACCCTGGGCTTCACTTCCAGATATTTACCGTAAACGATTCTGGTGGATTTGTTCTCTGCGCCACACACTGAGAAACACTAAGTGAGAACGGGGCTTGACACAAGCAAGTGATGTTGAGGTCACTGGTCGCTGGGGTTTTCATCAAACCCCACTTATGTTATCATTTCTTAGGGGGAAATTACAGTGGAAAAAGTAGCAATAGTGTGATTTTATTGGGCTCCTGCTTCTCACACACACAAAAAAGCAAAGCTGTCATTCACAACAGAACCAAATGTTAAAAAAAAAAATAAGAAAAACAGTGGATTCTACAAGTGTTGTTTTAATTTGGGGGGAGGTTGTTGGGGAGGGCGTGGTTGGGTTGCATTTTCAAACTACTATCCATAAATGTAGGCTACTATAAAAACAGAAAGGAATGATGGTGCCCTTTTAAGCTCCAACCAGCAAGTCACTCTGCACGCCCATTAGGTAGTATCAATTAATGTGTCACCTTTTCTCCTGATGTTGCTGCTGGCCCTTTCTAAGTGAGTTTTCCAGATCCATTTGCACATATTTACTAAATATTGTGTCAGGCAAACACAGATTGAGGTGAGAGAGTCTGGAGCAGCGGGACAAAGCAATGCCCGTTTGGAGATTAAATTTTTAACTTCTGCAGCAGCTTGCTTTAGCCAAGTAGGAGAATCAGCCAGAACTGACTGTCTGTGCGGGTGTATTCAATGATCCCTACAGTTTCCTTGCTTGTAAATTTTTCTCAAATGGTCTATTTCTGCCTGTACTTTTTAGAACTGGGTTAATATGGAGGCTTTCAACCGTGTTTGTGGGGTTTTTTGTTTGTTTGCCTGCTTCTCTTCATCCTGACATGTTTTACAGTCACAGACTGGCCTCATACTCTACTCAGTTCCTTTGGTGAACCAACCCTAGAGGTTGATAAAGAAACTTTCCTAATGCTTGGAGTCCTTAGACCCCAAATTTCACACTTCAATTCAGATGATAGGGTTTGCAGCCACAGCACAGAAAAAGCGTCTTGCATTTTGCACATACGAGCTTCTGTTGCTGTGAATGACTATAACTTTGACATTCCTCAATGTGGGCCTGAGACTGGTTAGGGTCTGTGTGCTGCTAAAGGAGCCAAAGAGATGGACTCAATCCCTGTATAATGCAATTAGCTGTACTACTGACAAATGTAGCCTCCTCTGGCTCCAGCCAGATTTTTGTCACAGGGATCTGGCATGAGAATCTAGATTCCCTAGGACAGACTTAACATCACTCTAGAACAGTGATGGCAAACCTTTTGAGCTCGCGTGTCAGTATTTTGGAAAACCCTAACAACTCTGGTGCCGTGTCACATATAGAAATATTTTTATATTTGAAACCATAGTAAAACAAAGACTTATATTTTTGATATTTATTTTATATATTTAAATGCCATTTAAAAAAGAGAAATCAACCATGCGTGGTTTATAATTGTCTCAATTATCCATGAATAAGTGAGATCATGTGGTATTTTTCTTTCATTGACTGGCTTATTTCACTTAGCATGATATTTATTTTATATATTTAAATGCCATTTAACAAAGAAAAATCAACCAAAAAAATGAGTTCGTGTGTCACCTCTGACACGCGTGTTATAGGTTCGCCATCACTGCTCTAGAACAACAGCTCCAAGAAGGAGCCTACTAATGGTCAATGGAGGCATGTTTGTATACAGAAAGAGAACTTACTGCCTCATGTTAAATCCTCCATTAGCGCCCTAGCTGGTTTGGCTCAATGGATAGAGCGTCAGCCTGCGGACTGAAGGGTCCCAGGTTCGATTCCGGTCAAGGGCATGTACCTTGGTTGCGGGCACATCCCCAGTAAGGGGGTGCGCAGGAGGCAGCTGATCGATGTTTCTCTCTCATCGATGTTTCTAACTCTCTATCCCTCTCCCTTCCTCTCTGTAAAAAATCAATAAAATATATTTAAAAAAAAAATCCTCCATTAGCAATGAAGATTTAGTTTGGACTATTACCTTTTGAAGAGATTTCCAATTAAATGTCTGGTGATTGAATGTATACATGCATGAGTAAAGGAAACTAAGTTTGGGGAGATGAGAAGAGATTAAGGAATAAAGCCTTTATTCAAATTAATTAAATATATATATAGTTTTAATCCTCACCCGAAGATATGGTTTTATTGATATTTTTTTCCAGAGAGAGAAAGAGAATCATCAATGTGAGAGAGAAACATCGATTGGTTGCCTCCCATACACGCCCGGACCAGGGATTGAACCTACAACCTAGGTGTGTGCCCTGATGGGGAATCAAACCCATCACCTTCTGGTGTATGGGAAGACACTCCATCCAACTGAGCCACATGGGCCAGAGCCAGCAGACATTTTATTGAACGTCTATTACATGCCTAGCTCAACTTTTACCCTCATGGCATTTGGAGTCTGCTGAGGGAGAATGATGTATCCACCATGATAGACTAGGTTATTCTGTGGTAACAAATCTCACAAAATATCAATGCTTTGCTTGAAACAACAAAGGCTTATTACTTGCTTATACCTTGTGTCCCTACTAGGTGGTAGGGGGTTCTGCTCATTGTAGTTACTCAGGACCATCTGGAATGTTGCCAGTCACCATGCCAGAAGGAAAGAGAATGCAGGGAAGCATGCACTGGCTCCTAAACCTTCTGGCAAGAAGTGACAAGGCTACTTCTGTTCACATTCCATTGGCAAAAGCAGGAGCAGAGACCCACCTAACTTCAGGTGGGGTGGGAAGTACAATCCAGGAATCTTGTGTCTAGAAGCAGAGAGAGCCAGAATATGTGTAGGCATTAATGGCTACCATAGGAAAGAAACAAATAACAACACAAACAAATGTGAAATTCAACAGTGACAAGTCCTGTGGAGGAAGGGAAGAAGGTGACATGTTGTGTCTACATGTGCCTATAATGGGAGAATCTGACTTAAAGGTCAGAGGACCATCTACCCACTCCACTCAGGAAGGGGTACTGAGGCCTGAAAGATGAGTAGAAGTTAACTAGGTGGGAAAGAGGGAAAAGCATTTCAGACAGAGGGGTAGTAAAGGTCCTATAATGGAGGTGGGGGTCTTAGGGTTGGGCAGTAAGAGACGCAAATAGCTGGGAAAGTGAGGGATTAGATGAGGCTGTAGGGCCATAACATGCACACCTTGTAAGACATAATGAGTTTAGTCTTTATTCATTATGTCATTTTGAGAAATTTAAAGCAAGGGATGACATAATCAGATTTTTATTGTGAATAGATCCCTCTGGCTGTAATCTGGTGGAAAGGTAGGGGCAGACTACGTAGATGTGATTATAGTGTCAAGGAGAGAGTGACATTATGGACTGGAATGGTGGCTGCTGGGACAGAATGCCCAGATGTTATAGTCATACTCGCCAACTCCTACTTCCTATTTAAATAAATGTTCATTTTTTTTCACTTAATTACATAGCCAGTATTTTAATATTCTATTTTATACATATATCTTAGGATTTTTCATCAAATAAAGATCCCATTTAACATGTTGTTTCAGTACCTTAAACATTCAGGCCCCAAGTATAAAAACATTTTATTTTAATTAGATAATAAAATCATCAGACATATAGTTTGCTTCTGTTTTACAAACTTCACCACTCATAGAGAAAATGTGTGTTTTATTAATTAAGCACAAGAGCATCTGTTTAATAGCCTTGGGTGGTTTTGTTTTTACTTCTAGATACTTACTATGGGGGGATGACTCTGTAGCAAGGACATCATCCAGCTAAGAGCAAACTTGATTGACCCCAATCCAAGATTTCCCTAAAAGATGCATGGAAATAAACCAGTTATATTCGTCGGGTCCAAGTTGTGCCCAAAGGGACACTCATTCTCAAGTACATTTTATCCTTATTTAATCAAATCTTTTAAGTCAGTATTTAAGAAAATAAGCTAGGTGAGTGCTTAAGAGCAAAAATAATACAATTAAGTTAGCCAGTCTTGGAGACCATCTCTAATACAAGCATTTTAAAGGTATATTATTAATCATGTGATATATAATCATATAATATACATACATAATAGTTGTGTGATATATACTAATCACAAAATATAATATATATAATAAAAATATATATCATACCTGCTGAAAGACAAGAAGTATCTCATATAAAAGTGCTGTAGCTGTATCTGTATATTCCAGGATAAGCTTCTGTAACTAGAATTTTAAATAATAATTAATGCAATATCATTGGCAGAACCTAGTTCCTTTTAGGTACTCATAAAAAATTTTTTATTAACTTAAAATACAATTAGTTTGGCCAGTTTTTCTGTTTCATTTGGTTTAGTCATTCTCAAAAGAGTGGCTCTCGAAAAGACAACACATTTAATAGTGGCTAAGAAAGTGGGTTAGGGAAAAAAGATACAATGGCCCACAGAAAACTAACACCAAAAAAAAAAAAAATGCACACTTCATTTGCAAAATCATTCAGATCAACAATCCAACTTCTTTTCAAAACAGTAGAAATATGCTCCCCAGAATTCAGATAAGAGACTCAGAAATTTAAGCTTATGTGCAACTTGAACTATAACTCCTGTAGTATGGGTAGATATAGGGCTTAGAGACATTTTTTTTTCTCTCAAGAACTCCAAACAGTGTGGAGGCTGTCTTTTAGCCCATCGGCCACTTGGTGCATGAGAACTGTGTTGTGGGCATGCTCTAGGCCAACACATTTTTCCTCACAGTAGTCTTTGCCAGGAAGAGCTATAGTTTGAAATCGCTCCCTCTAATAGACCTTGGAACAAAAATGTGTATATGATCTGCCCATGGCCACAGTAATAGCCCAGGTGCAAAAGATCAGCAAGTCCAAAAACAGGAAACTCAGACCTATCTATTCTGCTCTCTAGACATTTTCATATTTTGGAAATACCGTAGCCAGAGCAGACCGGTTAACCCCAAACCAAACTGCTTATTTTCCCTTTCAACCTATTCTTCTTATTGTAATTCCTATCTGACAACCAGGCCTGAATCTAAAAGTCATCTAATCTTCAGACTTTATTTCCACATCAACCTATCAATTCAATTTCCCAAAATGTCAGGAATCTAGCCTCTTTATAACTGTGATCCCTTTTATTTTCTTCATTTACTTATTCAATAGATATGCATCAGACTCTGTAGTAGGTGTTGGGGATACAATGGAGAGCAACAAAGACATGGTCCCTACCATACGTAATATACAATCTAGTGGGGAACATACATCATTCTAATAAATAAATGCATAGAGGCAAACCGAGGTAAGGGCTATAAAAGAAAGATACAGGAAGTGAGGAGAGCTCTAAAAAGAAAGCCTTGTACCATTTGGGGGTCAAGGAAAGCTTCCTTGCGGCCCATACCATCCCTCACCTGGACTACTAAACTAACTTCTAACAGCTCACCCAATCTTTACTCTTTAATGTCTAATCCACTCACTCACTCCACTGTTGAAAATGGTATTCTAGATGCTCCATATATAATCTATAATAATATATTCATGTTATATTTGACTAACCTCTTTTTCCCCAACCAGACTATAAACCAGTGGTTCTCAACCTTCTGGTTCTTTAAATACAGTTCCTCATGGTGTGACCCAACCATAAAATTATTTTCGTTGCTACTTCATAACTGTAATGTTGTTACTGTTATGAATCGTAATGTAAATATCTGATATCCAGGATGGTCTTAGGCGACCCCTGTGAAAGGGTCATTCGACCGCCAAAGGGGTCGCGACCCACAGGTTGAGAACCGCTGCTATAAACTAATGAGGACAGAGACTGTGTCCATTTTGCTTCTTATTTGGACTCCATTGTCTAGTACACTGTTTAGCTCATTGATTCTCAAATATTTATTGAGTGGATGAGTGAATTTAAGAGTTTTCTAAAACATAATTCTGTTTATATGTATAAGAACTATCATATCATGTCCCATCTTTTCAAAAAATTCTGTGTTGACCTGCACAAAATAAACTAATAAGCTGATTTATTCTATCAGAATAAGTACTTTCTAGCAATTTTGTTTCTAATGTTTTAGTAAAACCTTAGAAGAATAAGTAACTCTTGTTGAGTTTACACTACTTAGGTAAGGAAATGGCAAACTAAGACAAGAGAGGTAACCTAAAATCTCTAAGACAGTGCTTTTATACCCAATAGACTCCTTACTACAGAATTACATATAGATACATATTTTGTATAGAGACAAACAGATTTATCTAATGTCTATAGAATGCTAATTACTTTTTTAGTATACATACCAGATATGTATACTAAGGAAATTATTCATATAAAATGGATATATTAATGTTGACAAAATAGCTATCAAAGTTTTAAGGTTAATGACAAAATAGTTATTCTTTGATTTAATTATATGTCTATGTTCTGCAATGTCACAGTCCACATTAGAAGACAAGAAGCCGGGGACCTTATATATCACTAGAGGCCCAATGCATGAAATTCATGCAAGAGTAGGCCTTCCTTTCCCAGCTACCCGCACTGGCTTCCCTCTGGCACCCGGGACCCAGGCTTCCCTCACAGCCCCGGAAGGACATCCGGTCTCATTAGTATGTTTTGCTTTTATTATTATAGATGTTTAATCTATCCCAAAATACTCATCTCACCTCAGCATCCAAAGTCGTCTCTACTAAAATTGAATCAGCCACCGAATGGATATCAAACACAGGACAAGATTCTGGAATCTGAGGCTTGCTAATTAAAATTACCAAGAGATTAAATAGTGTTCCCCTGAAAAATAAATAAAAGGCAATTAATGAGTAAAGTCTGAAAAGAGAAACAGTGAAGCCAAGTTTGCAGACACTGAATAGAATTAATGCTTAAAGGTACAAAGCATTGTAGACTGTTCTTCACTGAGCTTTTGGATCCTTGGACATGTAGACAGATGTCTAGAGATAAGACATTTAAATGAAAATATAATTTCTTGATCTTTTAGCTCAGAGTAAGTACAGTTTTAGAAGTTCACATAACTTGGAAAGCTCAGAAAATCTGGATTTAAGGGAAAGTTGGGTGATCTCAATTCTAGCAGTATTTTCCAAAGGGTTTTTTTTTATGGATTAACAATTTCAGGCAACATTATAGTAAGTAGATTGTGTTCAAAAGAGGAATGAGAAATATTTGACTTAACCAAGTTCACTGGATATCTTTACTACAGAACTTCTCAGAGGCTTTAATATGCTAATGTTCATGCCCTGTATATCTCCAGGACAAAGAAACAGTGTAAAGCATTTTTTAAAATATGTTTTTTATTTATTTCAGAGAGAGGAAGGGAGAGATAGACACATCTATCGGCTACCTCTTGCATGCTCCCTATGGGGATTGAGCCCACAACCAAGGTATGTGCATGACTGATAATCAAGCCAGAGACCTCTTGGTGCATGGGATAATGTTCACTCAACTGAGCCATGCCGGCATGGCTGAAGCATTTCTTAAAATACTTATTTGATCACAAGTTTTTTGATTCTAGAATCCTTTTTTAGACAAAGCATTTCAGAGGGTTTCCTGTTCTACTAAAGACCACTGGCTATTAATAAAACTAATATTAAGCCCTGGCCAGGTTGCTCAGTTGGGTGGAGCGTCATCAAAAGGTTGCAGGTTCGATTTCTGGTCGGGACACATTCAGGAGGCAACCAATCAATGTTTCTCACACCGATGTTTCCTTCTCTATCCCTCTCCCGCTCTCCCTTCCCCTCTCTCTCTAAAATAAATAAATATATCCTTGGGTGAGGATAAAAAATAATAAATTATTAAACGTTAGGTCTTTTGCTTTCAAATTCAGTGTACTGTCCACTAATGTACAGTAATAAATATCTTAAATGTTATTACATGTTTGAATAGTATACCATGTGATTTGAAAATAAAAAGAAAAAAATCATAATTCAAACTGAGGTGCCTGAGATGCTGGGTTAATTACCCCATCTTCATATGTGTAGTGTAATCCATGTGTACTTGAACAGGAGCTGAAAGCAGATGACTAGAAATACAGTTGACTAACTGATGACAAGATCAGAGTAGCTTTGACAGGTAAGAGTAATAAAAACATTTCAAATAGGATTTTATAGAAATTCTCTATAACCGTAAGCTTTCCTCTCATAATGGATTAAAGAAGACTATAAACAATCCCTGTTTAATAATAGTTGAGGCTTCTTGCTCTTTTTACAATCGTTGAAATTATTACTATGATTAGAAGTTCATGATTAACAACAATTCTAATAAAAATGTAATTTCCCCCCCCTTTCCTCAACTCAAAACAACAGATCTAGTTCTCATATCTGTAAAAGAAGAATCATGTCAGTTAGCACACTTCTCAAAAAAAAAAAAAAAGCAGGATATGTCCTATGGATATTTGCTCATGTTTTATTCAGCTATTTAAAAATGGACAATCTTCATGCAGTGCAGCCACCTCATCAGGCCCATCAACTCCAGGGCCACTGGAAGATTCAAATTAGTTCCCAAGTAATAAAAATCCAGCCCAGAAAGACAGCCATCCTGTCGTCCCACGCCCCGCCCCGCGCCCTTTCCCCCCCCACCCCCGGCCTGGCATCCTGGTGAGGTCAAGAAGGAGGCCCCCAAGAAAGATGATCAGCCCAAGGGGGAAGAGGCAAGAGTGGGCAAGGCCAGGAAGGCCCCCCCCAACAGCCAGACAAGACCACAAAGGCCCCTCCTGGTGCCAGTGGGCCCCATAGAAAGCCAAAGGTTAAAGACAAAAAAAAGGACAGCCCAGAGATGCCAAAGCCCACAGGAAAGCCAAAGCTAGGACTCAAGTTTAAAACCCGTGGTCACCAAGGGTGAAAATGGTGTGACTTCCCCAGCAAAAAAGAAGATAGGGAACAAGGTCCTTAAGGTCTCTTTAAAGTGGTCTTTAAAGAGGCCACTGCCCAGGGTGCTAGGAAAGGGTCGAGGACCAAGGCTGCTGCTACTCCTAAGGACAATGAGTCCAAGATGGTACCTGTACCACTGATCAGGAAGACAGAGGTCCCCAAGGGCCCAAGAAGGCTTGCCATGTCCACCAAGGCCTCATCATCAAAAGAAACCAGTATAAAGGCAGAAGCCAAGAGCTAGAGGCAGGGTGGAGAGACACTAAGACTCAGAGTTTTTATTCCCCCCCAAAAATCACTTTATTAATTTTACTATAACCTATTTATCAATAAAGAATTTCCCCCCTCACAAAAAATTAAATAAAAAAATAAATAAAAATGGCCAATCTTACTTTTAGAAGACCCTTCCAAAACTAGCAAAATACTCCATTTAGAAGCTTTTCCTGATATTAAGTTTGAACTGACAGTCCATTCACTATTATATTTAATTATAGTCCTTTATTTTCAACCACAGCTTCTTTTCAAAGTATCACATATCTAAGGCTAACGCTCAGATTCTGGTTCACTTGCTGTGATAATATATGACTTCAATCAAACAATACTGAAACATGAAAGGATTGTGGTATGTTTCAAGAAGAATACAAGGAAGTGGGGTTGAACTAATAAAATCTCCACTTATGAGAAAATAGAGGAAAATACTGAAATGATTCAATGCTTTTTTTATTTGCTCAAATGGAACTTAATTTGTAATCTACGCTTTCTGCCAACTCAATTTAAAATCCACTAGGCCAATAATAGATACAAGAAATTTTCATCTAAATGGTAGTTTCATCCTGAAAATAAAGACTTACAGGAATGACATCACAGCCTTAAAAAATGGTGCCAGCAGTTTGATACTTTCACTGTTTGAATTGTTATTATTTCCAACGTAAGAATTTTGAATGTATAATATTTTAAAATACAGACTTTGAAAGGCAAATTCAGCCTGGCCGGTGTGGCTCAGCAGTTGAGTGTCAATCCCAGGAATCAAGAGGTCTCCAGTTTGATTCCCGGTCGGGGCACATGCCCAGGTTGGGGCCTCGGAGCCCAAGGAGTGGCATGCAGGAGGCAGCTGATTAATGATGTTTCTCTCTCATAGATGTTTCTATCTCTCTATCCCTCTCTCTCTAAAAAAAAATCAATAAAAAACATTTTAAAAAGAAGAAAGGCAAATTCATAGCCTCAGATTTCAGTGTATAAAAAGCAGAATTCTTATATGGCTTCCAAGATTTCTGCCCTCTTGTATGTACACTCTCTGTAATCCCTCCCCCTTAAATTTGGGCAGGACTTGTAAATATGTTACAGTATCACCATGATGATTATACTTTGTTAGATGAAAAAGGTGAAGGGATTTTGCATATTTCATTAAGGTTCTTAATTAGTTGACTTGAGTTAATCAAAGGAAGGTTATCCTACAGAGACCTGATCTAATCAGGTGAACTCTTTCAAAAAGAGCTTTGCCCTTTCCTGGGCTCAGAGGTATTCTCCTGCCAAGAAGCAAGCCATCACGAGGATGCGGAGGAAAAGGAACCCTCCTGCACTGCTGGTGGGAATGCAGACTGGTGCAGCCACGATAGAGAACAGTATGGAGTTTCCTCAAAAAATTAAATATGGAACTCCCATTTGACACAGTGATCCCACTTCTAGGAATATATCCTAAGAAACCAGAAACACCAATCAGAAAGGATATATGCACCCCTATGTTCATAGCAGCACAATTTACAATAGTAAGATTTGGAAACAGGCTAAGTGCCCATTAGCAGATGAGTGGGTTAAAAAACTGTGGTACATCTACACAATGGAATACTATGCTGCGGTAAAAGGAACTCTTACCATTTCCAACAGCATGGATGGAGCTGGAGAGCATTATGCTAAGCGAAATAAACCAGAGGAAAATAAATATCACATGATCTCATTCATTTGTGGAATATAATGAACAACATAAACTGATAAACAAAAACAGATCCAGAGACATAGAAGCATTGAACAGACTGTCCAATCTATGAGGGAAGGCAGGGGTAGGGGGACCCGGGGGAGAAGGGGTGAGAGGGTAAGAGATCAACCAAAGGACTTCTATGCATGCATATGCACATAACCAATGGACACAGACAATAGGGGGGTGAGGGCGTGTGCTGAGGGGTGGGAGCAGCCAAGGAGAGGTCAATGGGGAAAAAAGAGACTTATGTAATACTTTAAACAATAAAGAATTTTTTTAAAAAAGAAAAAGGTTAAAAAAAAGAAAGAAGCAAGCCATCATGAGTTTATAGCTATAAGGAAATGTATTCTGCCAACAACCACCCACATGGTCTTGGAAGAGGACCCCAAGCTTCAGATGAGATTGCAACCCCTGCTGACACCTTGATTTCAGCCTTCTGAGACTCTGAGCAGAGGATCCAACTAAAATATGCCAAGATTTCCTGATCCACAGAAACTGTGGGATAAAAAATTTACATTGTTTTAAACCACTGAGTTTGTTACAGAGCAATAGAAGACTATTGATTTATACAGTTATATAAGACTAGAGGCCTGGTGCACAAAAATTTGTGCACTTGGGGGTGGGGGGTCCCTCAGCCCAGCCTGTGCCCTCTCACAGTCTGGGACCCCTCAGGGGATGACCACCTGCTGGCTTAGGCCCGCTCCCTGGGGGATTGGGCCTAAGATGGCAATCAGACATCCCTCTGGCAGCCCAGCAGCCCTCAGGAGATGTCCACTTGTCAGCGGGGAGCAGGCCTAAACTGCAGTCAGACATCCTTAGCGCTGCTGAGGAGGCAGGAGAGGCTCCCACCACCACCGCCGCACT
>NW_006295054.1:452903-478355 GCF_000327345.1 Myotis davidii
TTTAGCGCTGAGGCTCAGCTCCAGCTCTGACACCTCGGCTGCTAAAAGCAGGTATCTGGGTTTGTATGGCTTCTATAATTGAAACACTGTTGCAGCTCCAGCTCTGAGTCCCGGCTGGCTGAAAGCAGGTTTCTGGGGTTTGTTTAGCTTCTATAATTGCAACATTGTTTCTTAGAGTGCAGCTCAGAGGCTGGCAGCGGCAGGCGGGGAACCTTGGCTTCCTCCATCACTGGAGCAAGCAAGCCTCCTGTTCGCTTCAGCTGCCTGGCTGCCAGCCGCCATCTTGGTTGGCAGTTAATTTGCATATTGCCCTGATTAGCCAATGGGAAGTGTGTCGGAGGTACAGTTAATTATCATGTTTGTCTATTATTAGTCTATTATTAGACAGGATATTTACTCTGCTAGCAATGCTATGGGTAACATGACTTAACCCTATGCAGATCAATATTGGCTGAAAAGTTAGTATTACAACCACACTCTATTATAGCAATATGTATTGAAGGACATGAAAAGCATTACACATATAAGGAAAGAAACTTGATATAGCAGGGCTAATGTGCTCAAACCAAGTTAAGACTGAACAATTAAAATACAACACTTTATAGTATAAATTAGTAAGAGTGATTCGTTTTTCCAACTTGAATAGAGAAAGATAGGGACTAAAAGGTGCACAAAAAGAGTAACATGAGTTAGCAATAATTTCAGTGTGGGAGAAAACAGGAATATTAGAAATGATCTTGAATTTCCATCTTGGAGATAGGGGAAATGGTGGTACTACCAGCTGCATAAAGAAGTATGCAGAAAAAAGAACAAGAGTATATTTTCCTAGAAAAGCAGGGGTCAACAAACTAGCCTGTAGGCCAATGGTCCAGATGCTGTTTTTGTAAATAAAGTGTTATTGGAACGTATGGCCATTCATTTATGTGTTGTCTATGGCTGCTTTTGTACTGCACTGACAGAGTTGAGTAATTGCAACAGAGATTATATGGCCTGAAAAGCCAAAAATGCTTCCTATAAAAAGTTCAAGCAGATAATATGCAAAACATGTAAACACATACCTTATTGGCAAAAAATATTGTCCCACTATTATATAGTCTTTCATTCTTCCTTTTAATTACATATGTCCCCAGTACCATCCAGGGTTTACTTAGGCACATAACCACACAACTATAGACACATTTTCCAGCCTCTCTTGAAACTAATTATGACCACATGCCTGAAGTTCTCACCAGTAGAACATGAGCAGAAGTCTTATATGCCTTGCTTTAAAAAGAAATTTGCTTGCCCTCTACTCCTCTCACTGCTTCCCATAGGGTATAATGAAATCAAGAAGAAAAGCCAGCTTTAACCATAAAGACAAAGATAGCCTGATAAAAGATGGCAGAGTAACAAAAGGGAAGGGAACCAAGATCTCTGGCTGATCCTGTGTCGAGGAAAAGTTGACTATCTTGTCTGGACTGTTATGTGAGAAAGGTGTAAATTTCTTTCTTTGGGCCACATATTTTAGAGTATCTTTATTATAGCAGCTTATGCTATATGGTAATAAACCCTCCAACATCATTCACTCCAAGGTCACATAATTATATATTAAATGAAGCTACCATAACTTCTGCCTTTGCAATGTAATTTTTCTGCTGTGTGGATATAAGGGTACTCGGGAAAATTCTAGTAGAGAACCCCCTGGCTTTTAATGTACTATGGGTCATTGGTCTTTTTCAAGCTCATCAGACAATGACAAAAGATAAAATTATGCTAAGAAAATTTTTGTGCCCTTAATAATACAGAGAGACAGAGAGAACTCAGCATGTGCCCGTTAATCTGTTCATAGAACAAAGTGGAGGGACAAAAGAGTTTAATATACTTACAAGGGGATGAAAAGAGAAGTTAGAGAGCTATGAGTTTTGGAAGATATTCAACAGAGTAGTTAATGGGTTGCAACTACAAGGTCCTAATATTTTCAAACCTTACTTCTTAGCTGCCAATGTGTTCAGACGTGATGGCTCAGTTTCTGTTTCTCTGAACATCAGTCCCAACCTGTTCAAGAACAAAGTGGAGGGACAAAAGAGTTTAATATACTTACAAGGGGATGAAAAGAGAAGTTAGAGAGCTATGAGTTTTGGAAGATATTCAACAGAGTAGTTAATGGGTTGCAACTACAAGGTCCTAATATTTTCAAACCTTACTTCTTAGCTGCCAATGTGTTCAGACGTGATGGCTCAGTTTCTGTTTCTCTGAACATCAGTCCCAGAGTCTGTATAATTCCAATGCATGCCCTAGAAAACAGAGAGAGAGAAAAAACATGGAAATGGCATGATTTCAATACAAATTCAAAATTCCACAAAGTCAGTAATCCTTCATAGAATTACACTCAGGTACCTATGTGGAAAAAAGTACAGTACAGGAAGGAAATTCTGTATATCAAATTGCCAACACTAATTGAGTGCCTACTCTATGACTGCTACATAGTAAGCACCCAAAAATATTTGCTGAATGCATGAATAGCTGGATGTCAGGATTAAAAGTCGTTTTCATATTTCTGTGTATTTTCTAAAGTTTTTATAATAATTATGCACTACTTTTTAAAAAAATAATTTAACTTTTTCAAGTAGGTAATATTAGGCTCAAAATTTCAAAGGTTAAAAAAAATACATACAATAAAAAGTGTCTTTCCTCCAGAATACCCAATTTTTCCCCTTTAGGACAGCCAATATTTCTAGTTTCTTGTGTAATATTTCTTTACAAATTAGCACAAAATGAATGCTATTTTATAAATTCTATGTGAAGCAAAACTTGCAGCACCGTTAATCATTAAAACAGTATATATTTTGTCTAATGCCTTCCATTTATCTTTAACATCCTAGGGAAAGGTAATATGTGTGATCATCCAGTTAGTACTTACACCAGCTCATCAGCTCTTTGGCTTTTATTTTGAAGTGCGTTCTTATCCCTAGACTCTGGTAAGTACTCTTGAAGTTTGTTCACTAAGAAATAGAAAAGGTCACTGGTCTGTGAAAGCAAGCAGGAAAGATGATGAAGTTAAGGTATCTATTGGTAAAACTCTCGGTGCTTACATAATAATAAAAAGAAGAAATGATTTCTTCTTTGGCCAGGAAGTGATTTAAAATATCTCTCATTAATACTAGCATAACTTGCATTGAAAACATACTTTTACTTACAATCAGGAGACGATTGTCCTGGTGAGCAGAGCAAGAGCTAAAGTCTAGAGAATGATGCTGGGAGATGCCTTCTAGACTTGGTTTGACCATTAATATTGAAGAGTATCCAGAAGTAAGTGATAATCTCAGGCAAGTCATTCAGTTACCTTGGAATACTATATTAACTGGAGGCTACTATAATTCCTGCCTTTCCAAAGTAATTTGGCCTTTGTGAATATGTAATGAAATCAAAGCTAGATAAGCTCTCATTTAAAAATGTTCACTGTTACAAAAACAAATGTAGAGCACTCCTATAGCTTATGAAGATGGAGCAGAATGATATTAATACTTCTGTTAATGCAGTGGAAATGTACATTGTCATTCCTGCCAAAATAAACACTGAAGTATGGTGGGGGAACCAATTTTTCTGTGTTCCTATCCAGTCTCATGAGATAAATCAAGCATGAAAATAAGCACTGGCCCATGAAATCAGGCAAGTTGGTACTAATGAGAAATATGACGTAATTGTTTCTCTTTTCTCTTCCTCTATTGTTCAATTTTTCCCCAGAACTTTTTTTTCTAACTAGTGACAACTTAGATTCTTTGCTTAGACAGGGATATGTATGCCCTTGTTTAGGTGATATGGCATGAGAAGAGGCTGAGGATGACAGGTGAAGAGAGGGAATAAAGAGGGAGGAGCAAGCTGGTCACCAGGCCTATCAGAAATGCTTGGGCTTACCCAGAGCCCTGATAGATTAGCATAGTTTTACACACTGACTCTGGGGCCAGGTTCTTGAGTTCAAATCCCAGCTCTGCCACTGATGAGTTGGATGACATTTGGCAACTTTCGGATATACTCTGTGATTCAGTTTCTTCATCTCTACCATAGGCTTAATGGGTTGCAACTCAATCCTAACCTCATTGAGTTGATGTTAGGATTAAATAAGATAGTATTTATAAAGCCTGAATAGTAGCTAGCACATCATAAGTGCTTAATAAATATCCATTGTTATTATCTCCCACTTGCTTACTGGTTCAGAAATTTTCACTCATAAAATATTTCCCACCTACCTGGAACAACATGAAAGAATCTAAAAAATACTATGCCAAAGAAGCCAGACACAAAATAGTACCTAGTGTACAATTCCATACAAGTGGCATCCTAGGACAGGCAAAACTAACCTATAGTGACAGAAAACACAATAGTTGCCTGAGGCCAGGGTTGGGAAGAAATGACTGCCAAAGGGCAAAAGGTAACCTATTGGGATGATAAAAATGTTTTAAATCCTGAGTGGGATGGTCAACTGGGACAGTTGGGCGCCCTACAGTGGGCAAACCAGAATTAGCGATCATCCTACATGTGAAGCATTTAGGATCTAAGGCAGTGGTTCTCAACCTTCCTAATGCCGCGGTCCTTTAATACAGTTCCTCATGTTGTGGTGACCCTCAACCATAAAATTATTTTCATTGCTACTTCATAACTGTAATGTTGCTACTGTTATGAATTGTAATGTAAATATCTGATATGCAAGATGTATTTTATTGTTAGAAATTGAACATAATTAAAGCATAGTGATTAATCACAAAAACAATATGTAATTATATATGTGTTTTCCGATGGTCTTAGGCGACCCCTGTGAAAGGGTCGTTCGACCCCCAAAGGGGTCACGACCCACAGGTTGGTGACCCACAGGTTGAGAACCGCTGATCTAAGGAATGGCCAGGACTGTCCTGTATGGTTGGGGAGGTTGTGCACATCACAACTGCTCAATGAAATGGTGGCAACTATGTATGAGGCCACTGGCGAGAATGAGCCTCATTCACACCAGCACCAGCACTAATCAGGGCTTCTCAATACCTTCTCAGTACCTTTCACCTGAAGTTTCAGGTGAAAATGAAACTAAGGAAGTCTTACAGGGAAAATCTGTAAACTTGCTGAATGAGAGCTAGGTTGTTTTGACTCAAAACACTCAAAAGTGATTTTTAAGTGTATTTTTATTGTAGGGAACCCTTCATGTAAAACTTCTTCAAATTTACTTTCTCATCTCACTGTCTCTACTCATATATCTCATAAGCCAGAAGCTTCCCCTCTTAGTTACTCTTTTCTTTAATTCTGTAAACCCAACCTATGCAAGCTACTATCTTTTTGCTACCACTCTCTTCCCATCTACCCCACCCCAACACACACATACATTAATTACATCACATTTCCAGTGTTAAGGCACAATTACATTAAATTTAGTTAAGATTGTAAAATACAGCATCAAAACACAAGGTGGCATTTTTTATACAGCATTTTACTTGATCCTTGAATATACTGTGTTTGATACAGTTGAAACACATTTTAAAGGTTAAAATTAAAACACCTACTTTCCAGAAAAGCCTTTTCAGAATGTAGTTTTTCTGGGCTGCTACTTTAAGTTCCGTAATTAAACAAACTATCTTCCTCAAAGTATTGTCTTTAAGAAAAAGTTCAGATTTAAGTTGACTGAAGTGCTTGATTTTCTCCTCAGATCTACAGAAACACAAGAAAACTTCACATGTAAAAAATGATAGGAGACAGCAGTTGAGGAATACCAATTAATTGACAGGTATGTAAAACTTTGTTACTAATGGAATTTCAATATAGTTATTTTTTCCTGTTTGGGATATTTTATTTTAATTTTTCAATTACAGATGACATTCAATATTGTTTTATATTACTTTCAAGTATACAGCACAGTGGTTGGACATTTATATAACTTACGAAGTGATCCCTCTGATAAGTCTAGTACCCACCTGGCACAACACATAGTTGTTGCAATATTATTGACTATTATTTTCCCTATGCTGTACATTATATCCCTGTGGCTATTTTTTGTAACTACCAAGTTGAACTTCTTAATCCCTTCACCTTTTTCACACAGCCCCTGACCACCCTCCCATCTGGCACCATCAGTTTGTTCTCTGTACCTATGAGTCTACTTCTGTTCTGTTTATTTTGTTCTTTCGATTTTATATGTAAGTGATATCATAGAATATTTGTCTTTCTCTGCCTGACTTATTTCATTTAGCATAATACCCTCTCAGTCCTTCACATTTTCCCACATGGAGTACTTTTCATGCACTAGTTCATTCAGTCCCAGTAAGAGGCTAAGCTGGGAATTACTGTTGCATTTATAGCATCTCAGAAAGGCTAAGTAACCTGTGCAAGCTCACACAACTAGTGATTCAGAAAGGCAGAGTGCAAAGTAATGATAGGATAGAGGTTTCTTGTTCTATGTAAGTTGGTAGAAACTTCTTAGAATTTCTGACTTGAATTAAAAATATTTTTACCACTTATGCCACAAACCTTGATATCAGCTATTTACATGGAATCTTGATTCTTGCCCACTACCTCTCACTCTATTTTTTTTTAATCTAAGATGTTCTCCCCTATCCAATCACACACCTCTCTTATTAAGAGAAAATTTCAGCCCTAGCCGGTTTGGCTCAGTGGATAGAGCGTTGGTCTACGAACTGAAGTGTTTGGGATTTGATTCCAGTCAAGGGCACATGCCTGGATTGGGGGCTTGATCCCCAGTAGGAGGCAACTGATCAATGGTTCTCTCTCATCATTGATGTTCCTATCTCTCTCTTCCCCTCTCTTCCTCTCTGAAATCAATAAAAATAGATTTTTTTAAAAAGAAAGAAAAATTCAGACTTCCAGCCCTACCTGGTTTGGCTCAGTGGATAGAGTGTCATCCTGCAGACCAAAGGATCCCAGGTTCAATTCCGGTCAAGGGCACGTACCTTGGTTGCAGGCTCCTCCCCGGACCAGTTGTTGGGGCTTCAATGTGCATTAAGTGGTCAGGGCTCATGCAGGAGGCAACCAATCGATGTGTTTCTCTCCCATCGATGTTTCTCTCTGTCTCTCCCTCTCTCTTCCACTCCTTAAAAAAATCAATAGAAAAATATTCTTGGGTGAGGATTAACAAAACAAAAAAAAAGTTTTTTTCAGACTTCCTGAAAAAACAGTTTATTTTCTAGTGGAGACATAGGAAGATAAATAATCATTAAAAATTCAGTGATAACCATGATAGAGGCGGAAGAATATGATTATAAGCATCGGGGGCAGCTCAGACAGGTTAATTGGAATCCTACATCTGCCCCTACTCAGCTAGGTAATAACCATAGACAAGTTACCTGGTCTGTCTGTGCCTCAATTTCCTCATCTATAAAATGAGGGTAATGATAGAACCTATCCCATTGTGCTGTTTTGATACTTTACCAATTGTGCTTAGCATACAGTGTTTAATAAATAGTATCTAAATAAAGTAGGAATGAGCTTTGAGATTTTACTTTCCTATATATCCACTTCTAGATATTGCCACATTGCATTTAAAGAATAACTGTAAAATCCCTCTATCCTCTGAGATACTCCAAAAACAGCAGAAATGTAGTTTTCCCAAACAAATAAGCTTAGAAAAGCAAAATCTCAGAAAAAAATACAGTATCAGCAGAATTATTTTGAAGTTGGTTTTTTAGTCTTTCCCAATAAGAGTCAGCAAGTTGTGAAGATCCTTGGAAAAAACCATTTTTATCCTTTGGCACCTATGATAATAGATTGTTATACTTACTTACTTACTTACTTGTTTTCCAAAAGACCAGAACAGATTTCATAAGAAAAAGCACAATAATCTCTATACTAAAAATCAATGTATATATAAATTAAGGTATCATATACTTTATAATTTCAAATTAGATTCAGTAATCTATATTTCTACAGAGAAGTTACATATAGTCACAGTTTCTTTGAACATTCAGAGAACTTTTGCTTTTATATGGATGACGAACCTCCTTTGACTAATTTAAATAAGAAAAAGTCAGTACCAGAAGACACCATTATTCAGTTGAGGACTAAAGGGAAATTATATTCATGTTAACAAATATTCTATATTTTCATAAGCTAGAAAACATAAATTTTCATCCAAATAATGTGGCAAAAAGAATTCTTGATCTAATGACAAACTCTATTTTATCTATATTTTTCATTTTTCCAGACATTTAATAAAAATAAAACCTTATAGCCCTAATGAGTTGCTCAGTGGTTAGACCTGCAGCCTGAAGGGTTGAGGGTTCAATTCTGGTCAAGGGCAGGCACCTCGGTTGCAGGCTAGATTCCCAGCCCTGGCTGGGGCACGTGCTGGAGGCAACCAGTCAATGTGTCTCTCTCACATCGATGTTTCTCTCGCTCTCTCCCCCTCCCTTCCACCCTTTCTAAAAATCAATGGGAAAAATATCCTTGGGTGAGGATTAATGTAAGTAAGTAAGTAAGTAAGTATATAAATAAATAAATGAAATCACTTATATTTGTATAATGTTTGATAGCTGGAAAAGGCTTTTCATACACTATCCCAGAAACACTGTGTACATGTTTACAATGGTCAGGTTACAGAACTCACATTTGTGACAGAGTTCTAATTTAAAAACCTAAAGAATATTTATTTTCTTTAAACTGAAGGTGGCTTGCAGGCAAAGACCATTTCTTGTGTGTCTTGTGCATATACTATATCTTTGAGAGTGCATTTTAAATCACTGCATTTTAAATATGTTGCCATCAAGAATTAACTTTGTAAGAAATATACTTTTCTTGAGTCAAGATGGTGGCAGAACTCTCCCTCTTGCCTTCAGGGATATAAGCCACACATATACAAAGCTAGAGCCTATTTTAATATGTAATTAGCTTAAAATCACTTTAAATGAACACCAAAATTAAAACTAATACTCTTTTAGGCTAGCATATGAAAACATGTAGATATTCTCTAAGCTATCTCTATTACCATCTTTTTACAAAAGAAATCACAAACGTTGTTATTTAACTCCTATGTATAAAAATAAAACAAGCATTTTCTTATAATATCATGATTATCACACCCAACAAAATTATCAGTAATTCTTTGGTACTGTCAAATACCCAGTCTTGTATTAAAATGTCCTCTATTGCCTTAAAAATATTTTTTACGTTCTGTTTGTTAGACCTAAGATGTAGCCCTAGCCAGCTTGGCTCAGTGGATAGAGCATCAGCCTACGGACTGAAGGGTCCCAGGTTCGATTCCGGCCAAGGGCACATGCCTGGGTTGTGGGCTCGATCCCCAGTGGGGGGTGTGCAGGAGGCAGCTGATCAATGATCCTCTCTCATCATTGATGTTTCTATCTCTCTTTCCTTCTCCCTTTCTCTCTGAAATCAATAAAGAAATATATTTAAAAATAAAAATAAATATCATTAAAAAAAAACACCTAAGATGTAAATAAGATACTTGTTGTATGTGCTCCTAATGGAGTTCAGTGCTTTTTTATTTCTGTGTGGAGGTGCTAAAATTTGTATATATTTATTGTGTTTCAACCACCTCATTCATTGTTTCTTCTGATACTGAAATTGTACCATTTTGGCTATTAAGAGTACCTTCATGTGGGCTCGTGTGTTCTTTGGGGTCCTGTTACCCTTTGCATTCCGGCATAAGCTGTTTCAGACTCATGTTGTGTATTTCCTCCTCCAGACCTAGAATTAGTTATTCCTGTAAGGAACTTTGGTTCCTTCAGTGGGAAATGAATACGTACCTTTTAAAATCAACTTACTTTTAACTCATTTACATGACCTGCTAGTAAACATCATTATTGTAAACCTTTCATAACTTGCCCTTGACTTAACTTAATACCAAAATCGACTTCTTAGCCTTAAATATAAAGCCCTTTATGATCTGGTCCCTGCCTCTATCTTATATCATTCATTCATTCATTCATTCTCTGAAGGCTTAAATGCAGCCTCTATGTGCCAGTGATCAGGTCCCTGCCCTTAAAGAGCACACTGCATAGTAGGGCAGCACATAATCAAACAGGCAACCATAATAGCAACTGGTAAGTGCTACATGAAATATCAGCACAGGATGTCATGGAGGGGCCCCTCTTTTTTTTTTTTTAATCCTCACCCTAAGATATTTTTTCCATTGATTTTTAGAGAGAGTTGAAGGGAGGGAAGCAGGGAGGGAGAAACATTGATTTGAGAGAGAAAAATTGATTGGTTGCCTCCCAAATGCACCACTGCAGACTGATGTTCGAATCTAACCATTGAGAAAACTGTAGAGGGCTGGAAGGGCCCCTCTTAACTTAGTTTTGAGAAATTAATCTTAGAGAAAGGGATAGTAAGCTAAGACTTGATGAACTGAAGTTGTTCATGAAGGAGAAGAAGAGTAGAGAGTGGGCCATCATGTTAGGGCCCAGAGGAAAAATAAATGGAGCTTTCTGAGAACTGTGAGTTTATTTGGTGAGGTGCTGAAGGCAGGAGTGGGGAGGACACAATAGTTGAGGATGAAAAAAATGAAGGGAGACATGAGGAAGATCTGTGTAAGCTGTTAAAGATTTTAGAGCCTTCTCCTAAGGGCAATGGGGAGTCATTCAAGGGCTTTAAGGGAGGAGTCAGATGATCAGATTTGTGCTTCTGAAAGAGTCCTCTGTTGCACAGGCGAAGGTATAGAAGGGGCCAAGAGTGAAGGCAGAGGGCAGCTAGGACAATATTAGGAGCCCAGGCTGGGCCCGAGGGTATGACAGTGGAAAAAAGTGAATGTTACCCAGATATATCAAAGCACAATAAATCATCTGGTGATTGGCACAATCAATCATGTGGGTGATGGTGAAGGGAGGAGAGAAGGTAAAGGTGACATCCAGGACTCTGGTTTAAGTGATCTGAGGGTAATAACATCATACCCCGTGTTAAGAAACAAAAGAGGAAGGTTAGGTTCCAGAAGGAAGATGCTGAATTCTGTTTTGAATATGCTGACTTTAAGGAACCTACAAGAGGTGATGTCCAGTGGGTCATAGTGTTTGCAGGCCTAAAATTCAGGACAAAGTTGAGGTAGAGGCTCATTGTGATGTCAGCAACATAGAGTTAGGAGAGGCATAGAGGAGAGAACACTCCTCCATGGGACTCTATCATATCACCACTCCTTACTTGTATGGCTTTTGACCTCCATTAGCAAGACTGAGCTCACTAACATATAGGGGATCTTGTAAAAGAGTAGCTTTCTGAAAGAGGAAAAAAGTGAAAATAGTTAGAACTTTTGTTTACTGAAAATCAATTCCCCCTACTTGTAGTCAGTATCATAGATCTTTAATACCTTCTACAGTACATGATTTATTTATATAATTTATTCTAGTGTTTGATAATACCACAGGGAATTTTTTCCTTATATAAAATTTTAAAGTTTTAAATATAATTTTAGTTTGTTTATTATAAAATAAAATCACCTATCAAAATTAAACAGTACAGAAATGTATAAAGTAAAAGACAAAAGTTTTTAGTCTCTCCCTACTTCTTCTATCCTGCTACTCAAAGTACCTTGCTATTATCAGTTTGGTTTATATCCTTTTGGCATATAAAAGCATACTAGCCCTAGCTAGTTTTGCTCAGTGGCTAGAGCGTCAGCCTGTGTACTAAAGGATCCCGGATTTGATTCTGGTCAAGGGCACATGCCGGGGTTGTGGGCTCGACCCCCAGTAGGGTGTGCAGGAGGCAGCCAATCAATGATTGTCTCTCATCATTGATGTTTCTATCTCTCTCTCCCTCTCACTTCCTCTCTGAAATCAATAAAAATAATAATAGTAATAAATAAAAGCATAGTAATTATAATGTATACATTTAAATATTAGGTGATATATTTTTATAATGTATATTTAATATTAGCTAAATTATAGCACATATATTGATCTGGGGCTGTTTTTTCTACTTAATACATGGTAGACAGTTTTTTGTGTCTGTGTATATAGGTTTACTTCAATCTTTTAAATGATTTCCTAGTATTCCATAGTACAGTTAAACAATAATTTAACTATTCTATTAATGAGGTTATTTTTTCCTCAAATCTTTAGGGTTTTCATTTTCCATTCATTCTGGGTCCTCAAAACCAAAGGTCAGGTAGTGTTCAGCAAGTTTTATTTATGTTGAGGCTTAACAGACAGATTATTTCAGAAGAAATTTCTGAAATTTTGCTGATTTACTACTCCAAATAAGCGGAGTATGTGCTTGGTCAGCTCCCCAGGGATGTGGCTCAACTGCTGGCTGTGGCAGTGGCCAGAGTTCCCAGTCATCTTATGGGCAGCAGTCCTACCCTGGCTATGGTCAGCAGCCAGCTCCTAGCGGCACCTTGGGAAGTTACAGCAGCAGTTCTCAGAGCAGCAATTACAGGCAGCCCCAGAGTGGGACGATGGTCAGCAGTCAGGCTATGGTGGACAACAGCTTAGCTGTGGTGCACACCAAACTCCTATAATCCTCCTCAGGGCTATGGGCAGCAGAACCAGTACAAGAGTAGCAGTGGAGGTAGAGGGGGTAGTAGAGGTAACTGTCGCTAAGATCAGTCCCCCATGAGTGGTTGCAGCAGTGATGGTGGTTATCGAAATCAGGACCAGAGTGGTGGTGGTGGCAGTGCTACAGGAAAGGCCAGCAGGACCATGGGGGACAAGGTCACAGCAGTAGCAGCAGTTACAACTGCAGCAAGGTGGCTATGAACCCAGAGTCATGGAGGTGGCCAGGGAGGCAGGGGTGGCATGGGTGGAAATAACCGTGGTGGCTTCAATATTTGGTGGGCCTCGGGACCAAGGATCACATCGTGATTCTGAACAGGATAATTCAGGCAACAGCAGCATCTCTGTGCAAGGCATGGGCAAGATTATAAATAAAAAAACAGGACAGCCATGACTAATCTGTACACAGACAATGAAACGGGCAAGCTGAAGGGAGAGGCAATGGTATGACCCACTTTCTGCTAAGGCAGCAATAGACTGGTTTGATGGTAAAGAGTTCTCTGGGAATCCTGTCAAGGTTTCATTTGCTACTTGGCGAGTAGATTTCAGTCGGGGTAGTGGCAGTGGTCATGGAGGGCGAGGAGGACCCATGGGCCATGGAGACTATGGAGGTAGTGGCGGTGGTGGGGGTGGACTCCCCAGTGGAGGTGGCGGTGGTAAAGGATAGCAGCGAGCTGGAGATGGAGGTGTCCTAATCCTACATGTGAGAGTCTGAACTCCTGTTGGAGGAATGAATGCAACTGTGTAAGGCCCCTAAACTAGAAGGCCCAGGACAGGAACCAGGATGCTCTCTGGTGGAGGTTGCTATGGAGACGGTCGCCATGGTGGCAGAGGAGGCTATGATTAGGGCAGCTATCTAGGCCGAGAAAAGGATCATGGGGGCTCAGAGGTGGCCAGGGTAGTGGGTACCAAGATTACTTCAAGCAGGTTGGCCCTGGCAAGATGGACTCCAGGGGTGACCACAGACAGGATTGCAGAGATGCCATATTCGCCTATCTCCTGAGGTTCTGAAACAGGTTTTCTCCTATACCCAGTGTGACACTCATTATTATATAACCTTCCAACTCCTGACCACACATGGGTTTTTTTGTGATAGACTATGTAATTATAGCCATATCTCTGGTTCCCATTAAACACCATTGTTTTAGAGAAAGAAAGAAAAAAAGAGAGAAAGAAAGAGTTCCTACTGGATAGTAACAATACATGTTAGTTATTGTTACTGTTTTTATTATCAGAATACTCTAAATTGGTCTATCTGACTTGTCCCAACCATGCCTCTGCTGCAGAATTAAAAAGTCATATTAAAACTAAGGATTAGTCAATTCAGGGAAGTCCAAACAGTTATTTTGAAATATTTAGATAGATTTTTTTAAGCCAATTAATTTTTGGTTTGTCTTTTAGAACAGATGAGGCCTTCTTTTAATAGACAAGGATTTTTCCTTTATGATTCATTTACATTCTTAATTTGGAGAAAGCTGTTTAAAAATTTAGAAAATTTAAATATTTAACATTTAATTTAAACACTTAACATTCTAACTGTTCTATGAAGGGGAGAAAATAGAGTTTTCTTGAAATTTTTCACAACTTATAGTCATTTATAAAACCCCCTGCTTCCTAGCTTCTTTGGAGAGAAAACAGCCTTTCATATTTCTTAATATTCTTATGTTAAAAGATTAATATAAAAATTATATATCACTGAAGATAACTGAAAAGGATTATGTTACTTTTTTATTAAATTTCTTATTTTTAAACTGAGCCTGGTGTAATAAAAATATCCCTAAATGGGAGTCTGACTCTGCCCCTAAACTTACTATTTAATCTTGAGCAAGTCACTTAAAATGGTTGCACTTCCATTCCTTCATTTAAAAAGGATACAGACTAGGTGGTTTCCATAAAATTATCCGATCTTATGACAATGACTCCCATCAACCTACATTCAGTAGCACAGCTAAGAAACACAGAAACGTATTGGCAATGTTGACCTTTTTGTGAGCTCTTTTCTCTCTGAAAGCAGAAGTGGTTGAAAAATCACCGCATGAAAGACCACCCTGCTCACACACATCCCGAGATGGAACCTGTCTCCTTACCCATGATTCTCCTGAGACTCTCTGACGACTCACTTATTTACCTGCCTCTATAAAACCCAGGTCTCTCTCCTTTTCTTTAGGACAGACGCTTCTCATTAATGAGCATTTCCCCTATTGCAATCGCTGAATAAATTCACTTCCTTAATTGTCCAGGGCATTTTGTCTTTCACAATATGATTAAATTCCAAGGTTAAATTTCCAAAATGGGGAGCAAGAGCAGCGTGTAAGAAACAATACTCAAGTCAAGGTTAACCTATGAGGACACTTACTATAATATAATTGTTCCATGAACTTTTTAAGTGCAGAAATATTGATGACGTTGTGGAAATAATGTACAAATGGAGTTCTGACTCTTTTTTCTCTAGGTTTGGGTTGCTTTGTGAAAGGGAGGCAGGGGAGGAATTTCCTAAGTAAAGCTCATTTCCGTTCCCATTGCATTTGAAAGGGATTTCACTTAGAGAGTCTTTGTGATCTGCAAGTCCCTCGGGTCCTTTTGTGTTTGTGGTGCAAGATGGCACGCTGACAGCCTGGCCAGTGGCTGCTGTAGACTGACAGCTCCTCCTGGAGGGCGTAGGTAGGGGTCGACCGGCACTTTGACTTTGAAGGGACAGCTTCTTGAGGTCTGAAGGACAGAGAGTTGAGTCCTTGGACAGTGTGCTGCTCTCTTGGTGGTACCTGTCAGGGAGAATTTAGTATTAAACATGATATTCAGAATTGAATAGTAAGCAACAAGGAGACACCAATGACCCAACTACAGTAGTTTAAGACTCTGTACGTGAATGTTTTCACATAAAAGGAATGCTTGCTAAGAGAAGGGGGTGACTTAATCTCACTTGCTTACACACTGACCCAGGGGAGATACAGCAC
Organism: Myotis davidii; assembly: GCF_000327345.1. Lineage (NCBI taxonomy): Eukaryota > Metazoa > Chordata > Mammalia > Chiroptera > Vespertilionidae > Myotis > Myotis davidii. The sequence goes on from NW_006295054.1 coordinate 468,328, forward strand.
AACTCTGCAGTATACTTTTCTGCTTTCAGAAATAAAATTCTACCCAATGTCATTTAAAGAAACACTTTCTATATCTAAAGAATTGTGCCTGTCCTTCACAAAGTCCAATATTTCCATTGAAAGGACTTTTCATTCTACTTCTGAAACCTGATTTTTCTTTCACTCTGCATTTCTAATTGATATGATAAAGAAAAAAACCATTCATATGGAGATAGAGAGAGATTTTTAATGGTGTTTTGATTCATCTCTTGCTAATACTCTTCTGATATTAACAATAGCATCCCCAACACCTCAGTACTTTTTTCACAATCAATCCTTTACCTTCCCTGTTCTCTCCAGCTCACCGTGACCCATTTCTACTCAGCTGCCCAAGGAAGCAAGTAGTAGAGGCTTAGAAGTTGCAGAGCATGCTGAGATCTAAGTTCCCATCCTGGCTGTGCCACTCAGTGGGGCTGTGACTTTGGCTGACCTAAGCCTCAAGTCCCTAATTTTAAAATAGGAACCATCACAGTACCAATCTCACAGAGTTTCTGTAAGAATGAAATAAGAAAATATACATGCTATATGTGTCTGTAACACTGGAAACAGTAAGTGCTAGCAATTAATATTATCCTATATTGTCTTAAATTGCTGGTTTGTCATTTTCTATTAAAGTGTCTTTGTCTCCCTTATAAAATTGTAACTGCTATATAAGTGGAAAGTCATTTAGCTTTTATTAGTTCCTAAATTAATTTTAAACAGATATAAAATTCATTCATTATCTGTATAGTGCTACAAACTGTGCTGAGTTCCAACCATCTGCTCCCTCCCCCACTGACTTTGCATGTGCACAGGTACACACACACACACACACACACACACACACACACACACACAGGTCACTCAAGTTCCATCCCCTTTAACAGCCATAATTATCTTACATTGTCTTATTTCTTCATAGGATTCTATTATGTAACCGTGTTATCAAACTGTCTAAGTACATAAGGTGCTCACACTAAGATTTTCAGTTAAAGGAATATGTGTCTAGCCCTGAAATGGATGACGCATACTCCAGTCCTCTTTAAAGTGACAGCTTTTCTTTTTATTCTTGCAGATAATATTTTCTAAAATTTTCTCCATGGAAATTGAAAGATCAGACAGAGGCCAAAAACCAGGACTACAGGCTTTATTAGAGGAGAAGCACCTGCTGGGCTGTCTCGGAGGGAGGACAGCAGCACGTGCAGGGGCGGGCATGCCTTTTGAGGGGCGAATGGGAAGGGGTGGGGGGCTTAGTGTACTCGGCGCACACTGATTGGTGGCTTACTGCATTTTCCATGTAGGACAAGGGCTAGGGTATTTGGCAGGTGTGGATTGGTGGTCCAATATATAGTCCATATAAGGTACATGGTTAGTCACTCAGGTATTTCCGGGCTGCAGGTTACGTTATACTCCACCCACCATTTGGGGGAAGGGAGGATCTATCAGAAATTGAAGAGAGTTAATTAACCAGTGCCTAGATTATGTTATGAAAATATGTTACAATGTTCATGTCAAGTACAACATGTTTCATGTGAAAATTCAGCAACATGATTTCATGTAGTTACAGAAAGTCTCACTTAAATCAACTGTTACTTACTCAGGTGTATGAAAAAAAGGTACTGTTTTGGGGGATTTAAGAAGGGTTTCTAAAAAGGATTATTGTTTTGGCAGCATAAATGAAAATGCCATGGTCATTACTGCTTCACTAGTCCAACAAGCCAACAAGCCAACTCATAAAACTAAACTGTATCCTTCATTTTAAATTCAATAACGCCCTTCATTACTAGTCTGATTAAAGAGCAGTTCATTACTAAGTAAGAGTTCTGGAACCTTGAATTTGCACTTTGAAACCTCCTATTTGTAAAACTAAGTTGCTAAAAGTCAAGTGTTTTTCTAATGAGCTGATTATGTATCTCCAGGGAGAAAACAGCCACAAAGGAAAAAAAGGTGAGAGAAATGGGAAAGAGAACTCCAAATGAAAAATATGCACACATCATTTCTCTCCGATTTCCCTCTGCATCAAAGACAGATAAACTCTTTGAGGCTGAAAATGCCAGGTTAAAAGTCACAGTCCAAAAAGCAACAGGCAGAATTGAACAGCTTCAGAAAAAACCTGTTAGGTGCGAGTTCAGCTCAGAATAAATTGTACATATAGGCTGCCGTATTGATTCTATCAAGAAAAATGGCAAATTATTTAAAAAATTGATTATTTGATTTAAGAAACTCTTTAAAAGGATAAGAAAGTAGTTCAGTTAATATGAAAATGGAGAGTTTAGTTTTGTGGAGAGCTAAAAACCTATCAAGTTGAAATAGATAATTAGATTAAAATGTTAAAATATAAGAAAAAATGTTTATGGATTAGAGATATATTATGGGTGTAGAACTCACGAGTCTCAATAATCCAGGAGTAAACTGACTACCTGGCCCAGGAATTCCCAAACCTTGGTAGGTAGCTAACAGGAGCATCTAGAGAGCTTCCAGAACCGGATTACTGAGTCCCATCCCTCAGTATTCGTGCCTAGGTTGGAGTTCAGGACTCTGAACTCTCCATGAGCCCTAGAGAGATTCTGATGCAAGGCCATGCTTGAAAAACACTATGATTTTTTGCCATTATTCCAGGTCAGCTGTATTCCCACACTCCAAAGGGTGTGAGTTGTCTCCTCACATGGCCTAACCAGCAGGCTGCTGAGAGCAAAAACTAATCTCAAAGTAACAACACGTTGGGAAGCAGCAACAGTGTCCCAGATTCCAGCTTATTCAAGCAAGTTCAAGCTGCATAGCCAATCTAACCTCAAACAGCAGGAGTGCTTGGAGAAATGAGCTCTCCTATTGAATTGACTCCCTAATCCTGTTTTGGATACTCAACTTTGTTAAGAAAGTTTTCTAAAAGTGTTTTGGTTCTGTCTTTTGTAAAAGGCAGGCTAGTAGGCATACATGACTCTTCGATAATTGGGGTCCTTCTGAGCTTCAGGGTTATCTTCATTATCACAGTCTGGAACTGGAGCTGGTGAGTTGAATTGGAACAGCAGGCTTCCAGAGAGAGGCCAAGAGGAGGGGGCATTCATGCCCCTCACTCCCTAAGATCTCCAGTAGCCACCACCCCCTCTCCGAACAAGCCACCACAATAAATGCATATGTACACTACATAAAAACAGTGCATCCATGCCTACCAACGGAAAAAGAGCTCCAAGCCACTCCAAATAAACATACATTCCAAGTACATGAGACACCTGATTCCCCCTTTTGCTACCCTCTTTTATGGAATCTCTTCTATTGAGATTCTGGAACCATCACTGGCTCTAGGAAAGATCTGAGACTGGTCCAAATCCTTTTCCATATATATTGGTATATGCTTAAAGTTCTACTAGTTTTTCTTTTATTTCAGGTCAAGATGGCATAACAGGGACTAAATATACCTCCCACCTGAAACAACCAAAAACTAGGAAAATACACGAAGAAAGAAAAAAACAGCTTTTAAGACACTGGACATCAGACAACACAAGAGGGTGAGCTCTGAGTAGTGGGAAACAAGGTGAGAACTAACATCTGCCCCATCATACTAACTTGAAAAAGTTTCCAGGCCATGGTGTAGCAAGGAGCAATAGTTATTGATTGTGGTCATGGTTTTACTGGTATATGTATATAAAAAAAATGTATCAAATTGTGTACTTTAAATATTACAGCTTATTGTGTGTCAAAAAGCTTTTAAGCCCTGGCCGGAGAGCTCGGTTGGTTAGAGCATCCTCCTGATATGCCAAGGTTGTGGGTTCGATCCCCAGTCAGGGCACATACAAGAAGTAACCAATGAATTCATGAATGAGTGCAACAACAAATTGATGTCTCTCTCTCTCTCTCTCTCTCAAAAATCAATCAATAAAAAATATTAATCTGTTAAAACAAAATTCTACTAATGGAGCTTCCCTTGAGCTTCTGGCTTTGATGCCAATTGAAATGGAAATCCCAGGGAAGGGGGAACCAGTTTAAATGTGTAGTATTAAGTTATCACATTGTGGTGTCAATAAAAACCCAAGTACAGAATTGTATAGGGAGAACAAGGATGCGTACTAGGGAAGGCTAGAAAAAGGAATTCACAGAGAAGGAAGAAAGAGCACAGGATAGGAAACACAAACAAACTTTGCAAGTGTGTTGTCAGCTAGAAACAACAGGGGTGGTTTTGCTGGAAAGTGTGGTGCTGTGTGTTAGTTGCCACAATGGTGGGGAGTATTGCTAGCATTTAGTGGGCAAGGGCCAGAGAAGCCAAGTCCTACACTGTGTGGGACTGTTCTGCACAACGAGGAAGAGTCCCACACAAAATGCCAATAGCACTCCACTGAGAAACCCTAGCGAAAGGAGTTTGGTTACACAGACTGTTGGTCCCCTCAACAATACCAGCATTACAAAGAGGTCTTGGGGTGCACTCTGCTCTGTATGGCTTGTACTGCGAACCAGAACACTTACTCATCAACCTTTCTTAGCCAGTAAGTTTTTCTGATGTTTCAGCTTCAAATGTAATCAAAACCTCCAAAGACTTGAGAGCCCTGACATGAACACAGAGACTGTTTTTAAAGCTAACTCCTTAAATCCTAAAAACCTGTGAGAAAATTACAGTTACTATAACCAACTTTCTCATCCAGAATAGCTGGTTGTACTAGTAAAGTTAAAATTGTGTAAAGCGAATTGGTGATGTATTTATTCCTAGTAGAAAAAAAGAATCTTCCTAAACCAATAATCAATTTTTGGTGAGAAAGGAAGTTATAATAACGAAATTTGGATTTAGAAGAGACCTTGCAGGTCATCTTGATAAAACAGCAAGAGAAGGTGAGGGTGAGAGACAATGCAGTGGGCCAGGGCCCTTCTCGGCAGCCTAGGTTACTGCACAGTGTGTATACCACAGGTTTGTGAATACTACCCCCGAGTAGCTCACTTTTTCTTTGCAACATTTTGCAATGTTTTCCTATCCTGTCTTTCAAGGCCTCAACCCCCATTAATTTTCCACATGCCTATATATCTCTTGACTCACAGCTGTTAGAATGCTATGCTCCCCTCCTCCTCCTAATGTCTAGATACTGACTGTGTAACAGCATCACACTTTGAGTTATGAAGCTTAGGAAGCTCCTTTCTGCATTTATACCCGGACTTCTTTCCCACTGTGCAGACTGAAATTTCGTGCCAGATGAACTTCTCCGCCAGAGGAGGCCCCCACGCTTAACCTGTGCAAACCGGTACAGGGCTTGATCCCTCCTGACATCCTTATTTCTCTGGAAGGCCTCACCTTGCACTCACCCCAGCTGGAAACCACAGTGGCTTATCTCTCCATCTCTCTTATGTTCCTTAAATCAACTGACAGTTGTAGTTTTTACTTCCCCAGTCTCTCCCATCCATCCCTTTTTCTTTATTCCCACTACCACTAGCCCAATTCAGATTCTTATTGCTTCCCACCAACCTTTGGTCCCTCCCTACTTCAGTCCATTTTCAGCACAACTGTCAGGTTATTTTCTGTAAGAGTCATTTTTATCACATTCTCTGGCTCAAAACTTTCAATAGTTTTCTCATGTCCTATGAAACAACATGTAAAATTTTCCCCTGAATTTGTAAGACCCTCCAAAATATGGGCCCAATTTTACCTTTTAACTTTATATTTAATAATTATGGTGTATTTTTAAATTGCACTAGGCTGCATACCTTTCCTAATACATATTCCATTTTTCCCTGCCTCAATCTTAGCTTCTGCTATTCTCTTCACTGCCATTTTCAATATCCTTCACCAACTGTCATCTGGCATCTTGATTCTCCCCAGAGCTGAACATAATCCTTCCCTTCTTTAAATCTCTTTGGAAATTTGCTCAAACTCATTGATGACATGTAGCAGGTATCCATTGTATTATCTTTATTTATGCAAATATCATGTATCCCGGTTAGAATCAGCTTCTCAAAGACAGGAACTATCCTTTACTCTGTATTCACCACACAGAACCAGCACTCAATAAATGTTTTCTAATTTAATTGTAATCAATTATTTATTTTTTGGCATTTATATAATCTGTTGAAATGAGAAAAAATTATACTTTACTATTTAACTAACCGGATTTGAATTTAAAGCAAGTTCTCTCCAAATACCTTCTTCATTATTACATATGTGAGATAAACAGAACTCCAAAGCCATTAGTAGAGGAAAAGCATTAAAAAAAAATTGTAATGGAAAATAAGTTTTGGTTAGCAAGTTAAAAACATACTCCAAACAACAATCTCACCCGACAGAGGATTCATCCAGACTTTTAGGCTCTTTGCCTCTCCTTAAGACAGGGCCATTATTCTCTTCCTTGACTAAAAGTAAAGAAAAGTTATTTGGTAATTAATTACATTATTTGATTTAGTTTATGAAGAAGATGTAGTCACTGGTTCTATGAGTGCTCATAAATTCTCACACAAACTTACAAGTACAAAATTATAAGCCCCGATTGCCCCTCAGGAGTAGGGGGAGTTAGAGAAGCCCTGAGGAGCGATTGGGTCTGGCAGCCGCTGCTCACACCCACTGACAGCATGGAACGATGGGGTGGCGCCAGCAGCAGCTGCAAGCGCTGGGCAGGACCATGGCACATGGGAGCAAAGAATTTTCAGTAACCACCAGAGGCTCACCCCGATGACAGCAACCAGTGCCCCACCTTGGTCTGGTGCCCCCACTCACCTGCTCCACCATCGCACCACAGCCGACCCCCGCCATGTTCTGTGCTCTGCTGCCAACACCCACCATATTCCACGCATGCCCCCTGGTGGTCAGCGCACATCATAGTGATTGTTTGTTTGTTCAGTTGTTCTGCTGTCCAGTCTATTTGCATATTAGGGTTTTATATATATAGATTATTGACTACTAGAATCCTGGGTCGTGCACCAGTGGGGTCCCTTGCCCTGGCCTGCAGGAATCAGGCCGAAACTAACTCTCCAACATCTCCTGAGGGGTACTGGGTTGCGAGAGAGCGGTTATGAGTGACGTACCCCAGAATCGGGCTCCCTCCTCTTGGGTTCCGGGTACATCACCCGAAAACCACAGCTGCCAAGTCACTGCAGCTCAGCAGCTCCTGCATTGAACGTCTGTCCCCTGGTGGTCAGTGCACGTCATAGCTACCAATCAGACGGTCGAATGGTCACTTAGGCTTTTATATCTATAGATAATAGTATCTCATAGTATCTGACAAGAACCAAATTTACATTTTCATAAGCTTCTGCAAGAGGTCAGCATTAGCCACACCTTCTGACCTCCCACAGAAACTCAATGTCCCCTGTCTGACCACCTCCCCATCCTTGTAGAAGAAGAGACACGAGTCAAGGATGAACAAGCCATCCATGCAGCAAGGGAAGGAAAGAGGGAAAGCCCTTGTTCCCACACAGAATTCCTTTCGGGGATTTCCCTGGCTCTTTTACACATTTCCTTTCTTGGCTTGCTTGCTTCCCTTTCCTCCTCCCTCCCTTTTTTTCCCGTTTATTTTTTTTTTAGAGAGAGTAGACGAGAGGGAGAGAGAAACATCGATGTGAGAGAGACACATGGATTGATTGCCTCCTGCACACCCACGATATGTAATATCTTAATCAATAAAAAATATATTAAAAAAAAACTAATGATGATTAAGCTTCAGTGCCTCTCACTTGCATGAGTTCCTTCCAAAGTCTTAGGAACTAAGACATGGTTAGGGGCCCTAACCATGTGTTCAAATGTTTGTACAAAATGTGCAAAGGAAACACATTTTAATCACAATCACTTAAGACCACAGGCTCTTCCCACTTCAGTTTCTCTTTGGTCTCACTTCCCCTTGTGGGGAGTGGCCACAGGCACTGTATATTTGTGATTTCTCCTGCCCAGGTTTCTTTGGAGTGCTGCAGTCATTGTGCATGGTGTTTTAACTCTTTTTCTTGAAAAGGGATCTGCAAATTGTATCAGTTTTAGTCCCTACAAAACCCAGATCCACCCCTGCCCTAGCCGTAGCGGAATGGTCTCGGGGTGCACTTCTGATCCAAACTGGGCTGATCACTGTTGCTGCCTAGACTCGTGACCTTTGCACCTGAGAGGTAGAGCTAGGAGTCTTTTAAGCTGACTGGACCCTAAAAGAAGGTTTCCCCCACAGGCTATTAAGGCCCCTGGTTTCTAGTCTTCCACTATTTGGCTCTTCTGTTCCTCTTTTGATTCCCTAAGCAATTTCAAAATCCTTCTGATGAATTCCCTTTGGCATTAAGATAGGCAGAATCCGTTTTTTTCGACTTGCAAACTAAGAACCTTTACAATACATAACTGTTTAAGACCCCAATTGTCAGACACTTCTAATAGTAGGCATTTCACAAATACAGGTACTAAATGTGACAGACCTTATGCCTCTGATTGGTGCTGGAATTAAGGAGAAGAACATAGCACTGGTGGCCCAGAGGTCAGACAGGTTGGAGCCTAGCTCTTGCTTCAGGACCACCTATTACAGTGTGTCTAGGAGGAGAGCTATAGGGGTCCCAGCTACATAGCAATACCTACCCAGGGAACAAGCTGCTTAGAGGAGAACTAGCAACATAGAGCACATCACTGACGGTATGCTGGGAAGCCTCAGAGACCACTAAGGCTTCTCTATTAGGAAGCAGTACTACCTAAACAACAACCGTGACCTAGCTTTAAGTTGTCTAAAACCTGATCTCATCCAAGTTCGCTAACCAAACTTGAACTTGCTCTTGTTTTGTATGAGGTCATTAAAAGGTTGCGACCAAACAACTATGGTATCGATGTTCCTGCCTCTCTCTATGATAGCTTTAAATTTTTTAAAATATAATTTTATTCATTTCAGAGAGGAAGGAGAGGGAAAGAAAAATGGAAACATCAATGATGAGAAAGAATCAATGATTGGCTGCCTCCTGCATGCCCCCTACTGGGGATCGAGCCCGCAACCCGGGCAGACCAGCTAAGGCTAGCTTTAAATTTTAATTTGTAACAGTGGTGTAGAGAATCTCAGATTCATTTGTGCTCTTCACTGAAAAATGAAGTATAGCCCAAAGTCTGTCTCTACAGTTGATGGAATGCCTGGTCTCCTGTTTAGTATATGTGCTGCCGAAGCGAGCACAGAATGCCTGGTGTCCTGGAAGCCAGTGACTAGAAGTTGGTAGGTATAAGGCAACAGTGACAAGAGAGCCTGAATACAGGTGATAGATAATAGAGTTATCAGCCAGGGTAATCTCTAGTGTGCACACACAAATTGACACTCTTCTTAGTAGCTTATTTATGAAGTCCCTCAGCCAGTTAGCACAGTGTATATCTGATGGCATGTTCAGTAATGCTGGTGGGCTGAGAGACAGTTTTAGAAGCGACACTGCAAAAAGGATGCATCTGCTTTCTTAACTGCAGGAGGGTTTGATTATATTTTTCAAACTCTAATCTCTGTGCCAAGCTTATATAAAAATCACACACTAAACCTGAGAGACTTATCAGTGCTCTGTTGTTTTAGTTTTATCCCACATCAGTGCTTTTAGAAAATATCTATGTTTCAGGAACCACTGATGCTTCTAAAACACAGTTTCAGATTTAAAATAAAAATTACACACACACACATACACACACACACACACACACACACACACACACACCAAACATAAAAAGTACAATTCAAAGTGTTAACTGCGGCCCATTTAAGCACATGTGTATACGATGGAGAAAAGCCTCTTTTTCTCAGAAGCTCCAGAACAATTGGGCCTAATTAGGAATCCCCCTAAAAATGTGATCAGGAGACTAAGAATTTTTATTATAAATTACTAGAGGCCCGGTGCACAAAAATTTGTGCACTCGGGGGGAAAGGGGGGTCCCTCAGCCCGGCCTGTGCCCTCTCACAGTCTGGGACCCCTCGGGAGATAACAACCTACTGGCTTAGGTCTGCTCCCGGGTGGCAGAGGGCAGGCCCAATCCCTAGGTGCAGCCCCTGGTCGGGCTCAGAGCAGGGCCAATTGGGGAGTTGGGGCGCCGCCCCGTCATGCACAGAGCAGGGGGATTG
>NW_006295054.1:478944-480435 GCF_000327345.1 Myotis davidii
GCTGAAAACAGGTTGCTGGGGTTTTGTTTAACTTCTATATTTGTAATAATGTTTCAGACTGCAAGCTCAGAGGCCGGCAAGGCAGGCAGGGAACATTGGTTTCCTCTGTCACTGAAGCAAGCAAACCTCATGTTAGCTTCAAGCTGCCTGGCTGCCGGCCGCCATCTTGGCTGGCAGTTAATTTGCATATCTCACTGATTAGCCAATGGGAAAGGTAGCGGGCATATGCTAATTACCATGTTTCTCTTTTATTAGATAGGATTTGTAACTGGAGTGTTAAGCACCTTTGCCACATGGCACAAATATTCCCTAGGTTCCACCCAAGAGGTTTGGAGTCCATCCTGATCATGGTCTTTATTTAATGCTCATGTCGTTTATGTGCGCTGCTTCTCTAGGCAGGACATCACCATGAGCACTGAAGACTTCAGTGCCGACTCTTGTCAAACAGATGGGCAGACAGGTTGGAGCCTCTCTCTTGCTTCAGGACCACATATTTCAGCGTGTCCAGGAGGAGAGCCACAGGTCCTCTGTGCACAGCAGTATCTACCCAGGGAACAGGCGTCGTGGAGAGCAGGAACACAGAGCATGCTACTGTTGGCAAGCTCAAAAGGGGGACCGGTTCTTATCCTCTACTGTGTGCTGTGTGATTCCTCGTGACAGTGGCAGTTTCGTGTTTTCAGAAGTCATTGTACTGGAGAGCATTATGCTAAGTGAAATAAGCCAGTCAATGAAGGAAAAATACCACATGATCTCACTCATTCATGGATAATTGAGACCATTATAAACTTTTGACCAATAATAGATACAGAGGCAGAGCTGCCTCAAACAGAGTGTCAAACTGCAGCGGGAAGGCCGGGGAGGGTTTGGGGGCGGGAGGTAGGGGGGTAAGAGATCAACCAAAGGACTTGTATGCATGCATATAAGCATAACCAATGGACATAAGACACTGGGGGATGGGGGAGGCTAGGGGACTGTCTTGGGCGGGGGGGGAAAAATGGACACATATGTAATATCCTTTGTAATAAATAATAAAATTAAAAAAAAAAGGAAAAAAGAAAAAAGAAGTCATTGTGTAAAAGTGCTAGATGGCGCCTTCTGAGATGAAAGTAAACAACAGTTGGGGAGAGGTATAATTCTATAAATAACCATGTGCATGAACATCAGATAAGTGTGGTTTTTTAAATTCTTCTTTTAACACAAAGTTTGTAGGAATTTGAAGTTCATAGAATTTCTACCTGTAATTAGCTACTTTAATGTGTGTTTTTGTCTTATAAATGTTGGGGGAGGGTGGGGAAGCCAAGAATCATATGCTGTGGACAAGGATAAATATTCATTTAAGGCAACCAACACCAGTTGGATATCCTAGTTAGTGTGACAGGAGACCTGGTGCGTACCCAGGGATTTAATAAGTCTTCTAATTACAACTTCTGCACACAGTTGCCATGCCATAGAGCAGCGTCAACCTGTGGGTCGCGACCCCTTTGGGCAGGG
>NW_006295054.1:480618-487511 GCF_000327345.1 Myotis davidii
CATAGAGAAGTGCTTGTCCATGAGAGTGTACAAACACTGGACAGTTTTCTCACACTTGTGCCTATTCAGTACTCGAAGAGGCTGAGTCTGACTTGGAGTGAAGTCTGCTGAAGAGGGAATGGGCTGGCATGGGATGGTCTAGCTCCTCTGGGTAGATGCCAGGAATAGAAGGGCCTATCCAGGAGCCACTTTGGACTTCATTCTTCCCTCTCATTCTGTGCTACAGATGAGATCTTAACTGCTTTCCTGCTGTGTGCCCTGTCCTGCCCACATTATTTCATGTAATACAACAACCCTGTGAATATAACAACAAAGATAAGAAAACAGGCTCACAACGGTTAAGTGACTGGAGAAGGTCACACAGCCAGGAAAGGTGAGAGCTAAGATTCAAGTCTAGGCTTAGCTGAGTCCAAAGTCCAAGTTCTGTTTCTCTGCTTTTCACCATCTACCAATTATGGGGATCAATACACTAAAGGGTTCCTTTATATCCATGTATATTTCATGGAGGTATATATATGAAAGTAAGCAGGGTCAGGCTGTACTATATTTCTATTTCATGTTTATCCATTCATCTTTCAATTTTTAAATCTAATCCACAAGAAACGTTTAGGCAAAGCCCAAAATGTGCAACATAAAAGCAAGGCAGCTTTGGTTGAGCCAGGTGAGCACAGGGAGTCCTAACTCCTTATCCTCCGCTTCCCTCCCCACCCCACTATGGGGTTTCTAGATCTCCTTGGGTACCGCAGGAAAACCACCTGCATCAGAGGCAGAACTCCCTAAGCACAAAATCTAAAGGTGATTTTTCATCTTTTTATGAAGGTATGAACCACCATTCTTGGGTGAACAGATTCCCAACAAATGTTTTTGAATGAAGAGTGAATGCTGGTATTAACCATAACAAGCCATAATTTTCAGGGCAGGACTTTGGCCTCCCTTGCTGGTGAGACGGAGCACAGAGATAACTATCAAGACTTTTCCCTAAGCCAGGGGCACAACCGTCCAGTTACCCCTGCACTTCTTCACTCGGTTTTCTGTTAAAATCTATGGTGTTAATAAGATTATTAAAATCAAACAGGAACTGACCAAATAGAAGCCAGATTCTAACTCATTCTTTTAAAAAAACAACAACAAAAAACACCAGTATTTAGTGAACACCCTTCTTTCTTTCATTTTCTTTCTTTTTTTCTTTCCCATGCTTCCCTCCCTCCCTCATTCCTTTCCATTCTTTTCTTTCTTTCCTTCCTTCCTACATATCCTTATTCATGGCACACTACACCCTGGCACTATGCGGTTGAAATGGATTGGTCAGCTCATCCTCAATGTAAAGAACATTATCTTCTCAACACCTCTAATCATCAGGGAGCTGCAAATCAAAATCATAATGAAATGTCACTTCACACCTGTTAAGATGACCTCGTGTTATAAGAAAGTGAAAAGATAAGTGTTGGTAAGGAAGTACACTGGTGGTGGGAATGTACAGCCATTCTGGAAACTGGTATGGAGGTTCCTAAAAAAAATAATAAAACTACCATTTGATTTAGCAATCCCACTGCTGGGTATATATGCAAAAGAAATAAAATCATTATCAAAGACATATCTGCACTCCCAAGTTCATAGCAGTAGCATTTATAGTAGCCAAGAAACAACCTAAGTATTCAGCAACAGGTGAATGGATAAAGAAGATACACACACACACACACACACACACTGCAATATTATTCAGCCTTTAAAAAGAAGGAATCCTGTCATTTGTGACAATATAGATGAACCTGGAAGCCATCATGCTAAGTGAAATAAACCACAGAAAGACAAATACTGTATAATCTCACTTATGTGGAATCTAAAAAAGGCAAATTTATAGTAACAGAGAAAAGAATGGTGGCTTGGGGGTGGGGGGAAACGGTGGATGTTGGTCAAAGGGAACAAACTTTCAGTTATAAGATAAACTAGAGGCCCAGTGCACAAATTTGTGCACAAGTGGGGTCCCTCAATTTGGCCTGCAGGATTGGGCCAAAACCGGCTCTCCAACATCCCCTGAGGGGTCCCAGATTGTGAGAGGGCGCAGGCCAGGCCGAGGGAACCCCATCGGTGCACAATTGGGGCCAGGGAGGGACGCAGGAGGCTGGCCTGCCGGAAGGGACTGTGGGAGGGCTCCAGGGCATGTCCAGCCAGTCTTGCTCAGTCCAGATCCACCAGACCCCAGCAGCAAGCCAACTAGGGAGTCAGAGCGTCTGCCCCCTGGTGGTCATGCACGTCATAGTGAGCAGTTGAGCAGCCTTAGCATATCATTAGCATATTATGCTTTGATTGGTTGAACAGACAACTGGACGACCAGACGACTGGACACTTAGCATATTAGGCTTTTATTATATAAGATAAGTTCTGGAGACCAAAATGTCCAGCATAGTAACTATAGTTAATAATAATGTACTGTGTACTTGAAATCTGCAAAGAAAGTAGATCTCAAGAGTTCTCACTACACGCACATGTGCATACGCAACTATGTGAGGTGATGGCTATCTTAAATAGCCTGATTGTGGTAATCATTTCACAATGTATATGTATATTAAAACATCACACTGTATACCTTAAATATATAAAACTTTTATTTGTCAATCATACTTCAATAAAGTTGGGGAGAAAAAAAAAAAGAACATTATCTTTTTTGCCTCATAAGAAAATGTATCTTTTCTTGTATTACGTTAAGAAGTATATTACAAAAAAAAGTACATTACATACCTTTTTTGTTGTTTGCATGGGCATGGTGAAATGGTAATAAGAATTTCCTGACATCTTTTGACTTTTCACATTCTTTTTTCAAAACAGTTGAATAGATGATCCGAATGTGTTGGTTGATTTCTCTATCTTGTGGACTCAAAAATTCTGGGTAATCATCAATCTGGAAAAAAAAAATGAGTTGACTGAAGCCAAATACAACTGTTTATGTTTTCTGGGATAAGAAATCCCCAAAGCTTAGGGCAAATTTAAACTGCATTCTTTATTTTTATTTTTTCCCTGGCAAATCTTTCTTCTTTTTGTTGTTAGGTTTCCCAATTCTCCTCTATTTGTTTTAGTCCTTACTAAAAGTGTACTCAGCAACAGAACCCAGAAACTTTTTACACTATAGGATTGCTAAGTAAATAGTAACAGTGTTTTTGTTTGTTAAAACATATTGCCCCACTTCCATTTTGAAAAAAAAGATTTTTTTTAAAAAAGGTCTCAAATTTTTTAATTAATTGGGCTTACACTAGAATATTTCTGGGTAGGAGATAATATCCATTTGTAGGAACAGACTACAAAGATTCCGTGAACACAGGCATCCAGGTTTCAATTATTGGAAGTTTCCTGCTCGTAAAGAGCTTTCTCTTTTCCCCAAAGTGTTCTATTTTCTATTCTTGTTTAAAAAGGGGAAAAGTCTCAGTAAATACTTTCCCCAGGGAGCCCCTGAGAGAAAATCACAAAGATTTGTTTCTTACCCTATAGGAAGAGAAGTTTCTTACCATTTATCAGCCTTGGTGGTGCTTGCAGTTAGTTTTATTTGGTCTATTTACTATTCTAAATTGCATGGGAAGAACTGCCCAATCAGAAGAGATGCTCAGCTTTCCTTAAGTTAGATGTGTATAGATAAAATAGTATAAGCATTCTAGAGATTGCGTGTTTTATGGGAAGTCTCTGGAGATTTGTTTTATTTATCAGCCTTGGTGGTGCTTGGCCTGATCATATTAGACATAGCAAATTGTTGTCAGTCATAATTTCAGATATTACGCAAAATGTTGACTTGGTGACAGCCTTGTTTGAATTTGAATTTACCACCTTCTAGGCCAGTAAATTTTTGGTAGGGGATTATGTCAGTCTTATCTACGCAGTTTGTAAAAAATACAAATACCTAGGCCTATTTCAGATTACTGAATCTCTTTACTTGATATTCTTGGCTTATAGTTGGCATATTCCTGGCACATTATATATATGTATATACATCAAGGTGGGGCAAAAGTTTGTATATAGTTGTGAGTATGCAAACAAGTTTATTCTTCTATTACTATTATTTACTAATGATTGTGTTATTTTCCATATGAACAACTATAAACCTACTTTTGCCCATACATATACACCAACACACACAATATCTCAGTATTATTATGTTATATTCAAGACTGTCCCTCCATCTTCTCCCCCTCTCCTCACCCTCCCCTCAAAAAAAAAAAAAAGACTTTCCCTCTATATAAATTATGTTCATTCACTTCTACAAATCAGATGTAACTTTATTATTTTTTTTATTTTTTTCCTTTTTTTATTGCTTGAAGTATTACAAAGGGTATACATATGTCTCCTTTTTTCCCCCACCCTTGACTATCCCCTGGCCTCCCCTATCCCCCAGTGTCTTATGTCCATTGGTTATGCTTATATGCATGCATATAAGTAAGCATGTATTACTTTAGAATAATAATACTTTTAATCCTCAACCCACTCAATGTCTGCTCCCCGCACTTCCCAACCCCCTTGGCGTCCTGGACCAACCTCCTTGACCTTCCCAACCACCGCCTCCCCTACTGCCCCAAGTCCCCGGGAAAACATTTGGGGGACCGGGCGGGAGACACGGGGCTGCGGGACTTGGGAGAAGGGTGTAGGCTGTAGCTGGGGGGTCCATCGCACCCCCAATTCACGCCACTTCAGAGCGAGCCGGGCACTAGGAAAAAGGGGTGACATCTCCCTTCCAGCGCCCTCCGGCCTCCAGCTGGGTTGTGAGTGGAAGGTCCTGGTGGGAAGCGAAATTGCCCCAGCGTCTAAGTAAATGTCCTCTTTTGAGAGGTGTCTATTTAGATCCTTTGCCCATTTTTTGATTGGATTGTTTATCTTCCTTTTGTTAAGTTGTATGAGTTCCCTGTAAATTTTGGAGATTAGGCCCTTATCAGATATGACATTGGCAAATACATATTTCCCACGCAATGGGCTTTCTTGTTGTTTTGTTGATGGTTTCTTTTGCTGTGCAGAAGCTTCAGATGTAACTTTGACTTCTTTGAGAATAGGCTTCAAGAAAAAAATAAGTTTAAAAAAAGAGAATAGGCTTCATCACTATCCTTAGAGTCCTTAGAGACATTTTGTATAATTTTTTTTTGCAATAGCTTTATGATTTTTGTTCTACAGGCCATAGGAATCACCAAATTTTCTTCCAGTTGCCTATTCTTAATATGAACTTTCATCAGACCTTTCACATTTGAAAGTTCCAAAAACTCACTACAGCCATTTGAAGTCTCTATCTCCTACAGATAGTGTATTTTATTTTATTGTAATGCTTGCTTGAAGGTTCTACTATATGTTAAAGACCAGAGTTTGTGTCTTCAACATAGGAAAGTCTCAGAGCCTCCTGGAAAAAAGATTAACTAGATTCTTCAAACTAGTTCACACCTAAGCCAACATTATTTAGACAATGCTCTGACCACGCCGGTAGACTGAGGCAGGATTTCCAGAAGAAATCTCAGGACCTCAAAATTCACTGAAATATATGGGTGCTGCAAGAAAATCTGGTGGTAAAAGTTTCTTGGATTTGATTTCCTAGCCTTGGGAAAGCAAATAATAGAGGCTTTTGAAAGTCTTAACCTGATATTCATTATAAAAACTTCCAGACAAAAGTTAAATTTATGGTTGCAATAGTTGTTCAGTACTCTAGACTTGCAAATATATGATAAACTAACACTTTTGTGGCACCTACCTAAATAATCAGGACAATCTAAAGAGATTAAGAATAATCTTTTTTTGAGATTATGATGGTGGGCATGGGACAGACTATCAGGAAAACTTGTGAAAGACTTTTACATGCAGGGGGAAAGATTAGAAGTGTTCTGTTAGCCCTGGCCGGGTAACTCAGTTGGTTAGAACATTGTCCCAATATGCCAAGATTTCGGGTTCGATCCCCGCTCAGGGCACATACAAGAATCAAACAATGAATGCATGGATAAGTGGAACAACAAGTCAATTCACTCTCCCTCTCCCTCCCCCTCCCCATCCCCCTCTCCTCCTCTCCCTCTCCCACCAGTAAATATTTTAAAACACTGTTCTGTTTAGCTCACCATCCAGGTTATCTATGCCTTTCATTGTCTTTGAGTTATTTTACAGTGCTTGATTTGTAGAAAAGATTTTTGTGTCTTTTTAAAAACATATAGAAACTTAAAATTTCTAAGTGGTAAATCTATCAACTTCTGTCCTTTTCATTTCTTTCCCTGATTTATGTTTAAAAATGCCTTTTATACCCTAAAATCAGATAAATATTCACCTATGTTTCCTATTTCCTTTCCAGTTTCCTCCTTTACAGTTAGTCTCTAATCCTTCTGGAGTTTCGGGGGTTGAGGGGTGGTTTCTGTTAAGACTAGTCCAACTGGCTGTAATTCCAAGTCTATTTAGTATTGGTTTGATGAAAACTATGCTTTAAGTAGACTACAAATGAATATGTAAATATTTCTGGGTCAAATTTCTTATTAGCAGTTTTTTGGGGGGAGAAAAGTATAATAATTTGAATAATAATTACACATTTTACTCTACCGGGAGGCAGGGGAGGTTGGGAGAGGGGCAGTAAGAGATCAACCAAAGGACTTGTATGCATGCATATAAGCATAACCAATGGACACAGATAGTAAGGGGGTGAGGGCACATGCTGGGGAGTGGGAGCGGGCAGAGAGGAGTCAATGTGGAAAAAGGAGACATATGTAACACTTTCAACAATAAAGAATTTAAATTTAAAAAACAGAAAAAAATAATTACACAGTTTATAGAACATAGCACGTACCATCCTATCTAATAATAGACAAACATGGAAATTAACCATACCTCCAACACGCTTCCCATTGGCTAATCAGGGTGATATGCAAATTAACTGCCAACCAAGATGGCGGCCGGCA
>NW_006295054.1:487591-495895 GCF_000327345.1 Myotis davidii
CTAGTGAGGACCCCCACACTGAAAGGGGGTGTGACCAGCTGCAAACAGCCATCATCCCCTCATCCAGGCTGGCCAGGCACCCCAGTGGGGACCACCCCTGAAGCAACAAGATGGCGGCTAATTTGCATACTGAAGGCGGGCAGCAGCGGGCAAGGCTGTCCGCAGTCTGGGACCCAGATCCATGACCTGGCGGGTGGGGGCAGCGCTTGAGGCCCCAAGGAGAGAGCTGACCCTTGCTCCCCCTGGGAAAGGGGCCACATCCACTGCCACCCACCCCGGTTCCCCGTCCGCCTGAGCCCAAGGGCCTCAGTGGGGTCAGGAGAGGAGGCGACGGTCGCCAGGCTAGGCACAGAAGGAACGGATGCCAGACCCCAACACCACCATTGGCGTCCTGCCACCACATGATTCCCCACCTCCACACGATTCCCCACCTCCACACCTCCTCCTCCCCTTGCCATCACTGCGGTGGGGTGGGTGGGCGGCCCCTGGGGAAGGGAGAGGATGGGAGCAAAACAAACTCTTGTGTGGAGGGCTGACTTTCAATAGATCACACAGCCAAGGAGTTGCTCTGCTATGTATGAAACCCCAACCCAGAAGCAGGTCTCTACAAATGGTTTAGCACCAGGGGCCAATGGCCGCTGGCCAGCCATGGAAGGTTGGCTGTGGGAGCGCACTGGCCACCAGGGGGCAGCTCCTGCATTGAGCATCTGCCCCCTGGTCATCAGTGTGCGTCATAGCAACTATTCAACTAGTTGTTCGGTTATAACAGTCACTTAGACTTTTATAGATAGATAGATAGATAGATAGATAGATAGATAGATAGATAGATGATAGATAGATACAATAAATCTATGAGGTCGTTAGCTATTATTTACCCTATTTTGCCAGGAGGAAACTGAGGTTCAGAAAGTTAACGTCACAAAACCAGTAAATGGTGGAACTAGAATGAGTAGGCAAGGCAGTTTTTCAAAAGCCAATTTTACAAAAAAACAGCTAAGGTTTAGGAATGTAACCCTACCAGTGGTTAGAGGTGGGGATTTTGTCTAGGAGCAATAGGGAAGTCTTTCTTCTGAAAGCACAAGACTGGAATCCAAATAGTAATCAAGCAGCTGGATATATTAGGTCAGAGTTTCAGTCAAATTATGCTAATTTCTTTATGTGGGCGGAAGTAGAGCCAGACCTCTTTTTAGCTGCTGTAATCATTGAATTTGGTTAGCCTTGCCATTCAAGACATCTCTTCCTTAACTACACTAGGTGGCACTCAGAAAAAGCACTCATGTAAATTTTTCTGTACTCATTGGCATGGAAATGCCCATGCTATGCTGTAGAATAAAAATAAGAGATTACAAAATAGTGCATGGAGTATAGAACACAGTTTGAAATGTTGCATAGAACACAGTTTGGAATGTTATACAACAAATTTTTGCATAGAACACAGTTTGGAATGTTGTACAACAAATTTGTGTGTGTGTGTGTGTGTGTGTGTGTGTGTGTGTGTGTGTGGTTAATTGTGGTGATCTGTAGATGATGAGATTTGCTAAAAGGTAAACTGAGACATATTAAAAATTTTGAATTTGTTTGAGCAAAAATCTATTCGAACTGAGCAGCATCCAACATAGCAGAGAGAGAAAAGAGCTCTGAGGATCTCTACAAAATGAAAGACTTTTATAGGCCATAAGAATGGGAACAAGGATGTTACACTAGGCAAAAAAAGTAGGTTGGTTATTGCAAGTTTACTTTCCTTTAGGGGAGGGAAGGGGCCCATTAGGCAGATTATCTAAGTGCTGATCAGCTTGTAATAGAGTGAAACGTTTGGTCTCTCTTTCACTACATCTTGGTCAGCTTCTAACCATTAGAGGAATTCTGCTTGCGGCTTGAGTTTTACAATAACATTCCCTCCCATTCCCCCTCCTTTGACATAAAAGAAGCCTGAACCCTGTACGTTGGTGAGATGGATCTGAGACACCACTAAGGCTCCCATCTTCTCAGTTGACGCCTTCTCAATCAATAAGCCTTTCCTTTCTTCAACTCTGACGTTTAAATTTTGGCCTTTTGAAGCATCAGGCACACGAACTTTGGACCGGTAACAAGGTGATTCTTGACTGACTGGCCTAAGATTCCATTTCTGGGAGAGCTGAAACTGTAATTAAATCTCAGTTTGGCAGTGTGGAGTTTTGGGGGCCTGCTGTCTTGTTTGTAACATAATCTAAGTATATAATTTTTATTTTTAATTCTGAGAACCATCTTCATCCTATGATAAAGACAGGCGTTTAGCTGATTTTCATAAACTGGATTTTTTAAAATTACAAAATACATTATTGGGATACTGGGCAATTCTGGAGTGGGGTTTGAGGATTACATAGTAGAGATGTGTCAGGGTTATTTTCCTGATTTTTCCCCCTAATCTTCATCAGAGGATATGCTTATTAATTTTTAGAGAGAGAAGAAGGAAGAGAGAGAGAAAGAGAAATATGGTTATAAGAGAGAAACATTGACTGGTTGCCTCCCATCTGGGAATTAAACCTGCAGCCTCGGTATGTGCCCTCACCAGAAATAAAATCCGAGACCTTCTGATTTACAGGACAGTCCTCCAACCAATTGAGCCACACTGGCCAGAGCATTTCCTGATTTTTAAAAATTTGTTACTTTTCAATTACAGTTGACATACAATATTATATTAGTTGCAGGTGTACAACCCAGTGATTAGATGTTTAGATCACTTACTAAGTGATTCCCCCAATAAATCCAGTACCCATCTGGCACCCTACATAGTTTTTACAATATTATGACTATACTAGAGGCCTGGTGTGCGAGATTGGTGCACTCAGGGGGATGAGGACGGTCCCTCAACCTGTCCTGCACCCTCTGGCAGTCCAGGAGCCCTCAGGGGATGTCCAACTGCCCAGCAGTCCATCCTTAGTGCTGCTGTGGAGGCAGAAAAGGTGCCCTCCACAGTCACTGCACTCGCTACACCTGCCAGCTATGAGCCCTGCTTCTGGCTGAGCAGCACTCCCCCTGTGGGAGCGCACTGACCACCAGGGGGAAGCTCCTGCATTGAGAGTCTGCCCCCTGGTGGTCAGTGCACATCATAGCAACTGGTCATTCTGCCGTTCAGTCGATTTGCATATTAGCCTTTTATTATATAGGATTCACTATGCTGTACTTAACATCCCCATGACTATGTTGTAACCACCAATTTGCTCTTCTTAATACCTTTACCTTTTTCACCCAGTCCCCCAAACCCCTTTCCCTCTGGCAACCCTCAATTTGTTCTCTGTTTCTATGAATCTATTTCTGTTTGTTTTCTCATTTAAATTGTCCTTAGATTCTACATATAAGTGAAATCATATGGCACTTGTCTTTCTCTGACATTTCACTCTGCACAATACCCTCTAGGGCAGTGATGGCGAACCTCTGACACGCGAACTCATTTTTTTGGTTGATTTTTCTTTGTTAAATGGCATTTAAATATATAAGATAAATATCAAAAATATGTCTTTGTTTTACTATGGTTGCAAATATCAAAAAATTTCTATATGTGACACGGCACCAGAGTTAAGTTAGGGTTTTTCAAAATGCTGACACGCCGAGCTCAAAAGGTTTGCCATCACTGCTCTAGGGCCATCCATGTTATTGCAAATGGTAAGATTTTGTTCTTTTTTATGGCCAAGTAATATTCCATTGCATGTATTTACCACATCTTCTTTATTTATTTGACTTTTTAAAAAAATGTATTTTATTGATTTTTCACAGAGAGGAAGGGAGAGAGATAGAAAGTTAGAAACATCGATCAGCTGCCTCCTGCACATCTCCTACTGGGGATGTGCCCGCAACCCAGGTACATGCCCTTGACCGGAATCAAACCTGGGACCTTTCAGTCCGTAGGCCGACGCTCTATCCACTGAGCCAAACCGGTTTCGGCTATTTATTTGACTTTTGATAGGCACCTAGGCTGCTTCCATACCTTGGCTATTGTAAGTAATGCTGCAGTGAATGTATGGATGCATATGTCTTTTCGAATTAGCATTTGGGGTTTCTTCAGGTAAAATACCCAGAAGTGGAATTACTGAGTCCTTCTTTTTCTCTTGTTATACAGCCTTTTTTTACAGTCTATTTTGTCTGGTATAAGTATTGCTTCCCCAGCTTTTTGTTCGTTTCCATTTTCATGAAATACATTTTTCCATCCGTTTACTTTCAGTCTGTGTGTGTCTTTTCATCTGAAGTGGGTCACTTGTAGACAGCGTATGTATGGCTCTTATTTTATTTATTTATTTATGGCTTGTAAACAATAAAACGGTATTTCTCACAGTTCTGGAAGGAGTCGGTCCAAGAGGGCAGAGGCCAGGCCTAGGGACCCACCGGTGCATAAATCTGTGCACCGGGCCTCTTGTCAATAACAACATATTGCAAATTTGAAAGTTACTAAGAAAATAAATCTTGAAAGTTGTCAACAAAAAAAACATTTATAACTTTGTGTTGGGACAGATGATAACTAGATGTATTGTGGTGATCATTTTGCAATATACACATAATTTGAATAATTATGTTGTAAACCTGAAACTAATATAGTGTTGTATGTCAATTTTAATTTTTAAAAATGTATTCTCAAGTGAAACAGCACAGGAAGAAGCAATCAGCAAATGCAGAAGAAACACAGTTTATAAAAATTTGGGGCCATCTCTTTAATAAATCATATAAAAAGAAGGCGGGGGAGAGGGGTGATAGTTTTAGTGTAAAAAGGGATTTCAGAGACACAGCAATAGACAGATCTGTCTGACCATCACAAAAAGAGAGGCAAAGGATGGTATGTGACCATTGATGGGATATAATAGCAAGTACATAGCATCAACTGAGTATTCTTGCCAAAAAAACTGAACCTACCATCCCAGTTTATAGGAAATAGAGACTCAATTGGTTAGGTCCAGAATGTGGGAAATTCTCCAGACCAAGTGACAATGACTTCTCCAGCAAATAAATGAAAGAAAAAAATGAAGAGGAAGGAAGAATTGTCATGGATTAAAAGGGATTTAAGAGACAAATAGACACAATGTGTGGACATTATTTGGATCCTAATTCAAACACAAACACTATAAAAAGACATTTTTGAATAAGTGGGGAAATCTGAACATTTACTGAATATTTAATGTTACTGAGGAACTACTGTTAATTTTTTTAGGTGCTATAATAGCATATGGTTACTTTTTAAAAACTGTTCCTATTTCTTAGAGATATACACTGAACTGTCTATGGATAAAATGGGAAGTTTGAGAATTGCTTTAAAATAATCCTTCAGGCCCTAACCGATTTGGCTCAGTGAATAGAGCGTTGGCCTGTGGACTGAAGGGCCTCAGGTTCAATTCCGGTCAAGGGCTTGTACCTTGGTTGTGGGCACGTCCCCAGTGGGGGATGTGCTGGAGGCAGCTGATCGATGTTTCTAACTCTCTCTTCCCTCTCCTTTCCTCTCTATAAAAAAAATCAATAAAATATATATATATTTTTAAAGTATATAAAAAAATAATAATTCTTCAGGGGAAAACTTGGATGAAGTATAGGTAAACCATGATCAGCAAGATGTTTATAATTGCCAAAGCTGGTGATGGGCATTGACAAGTTATTATACTTGTTATTCTAGTTTGTTGATGCTTGAAGTGACAACCAAATGCAATCTGTGGTTCTTGGTAGGACCCTAGTTTGAAAAGACAGCTAAAAACAGAACAGCTATGTGCCCTCATAGCATATGCTTAATCAGGAATCACTGTTCATCAGCACATGGCTATTCCCTCCTTTTGGAATATACTTGCCCTTTTTTCTGCCTGGAACTTACTATTCTTCCTTCAAGGTCAAGATAAAAAATTACTGCCTGGGTGAACCTTTCCCCATTCATTCCCCCGACAGAATATGATAGTTCCTCTTCTGGTTTCTCACCAGATTCTAGTTACTATATCTATTTTCAGATTTCATTATAATGATCTGCTTATAACTGTTTTTCTTCTCTCCCATTTGCTTGCCTTCCTCTCTAAATTATGAGATACTCACCGGCTGGTGTGGCTCAGCTGTTGAGCATTGACCTAGGAGCCAAGAGGGTGCTGGTTCAATTCCCGGTCAGGGCACATACCCCGATTATGGGCTCAATCCCCGGTAGAGGCCATGCAGAAGGCAGCCGATCAATGATGTTCCTCTCTCATTGATGCTCCTATCTCCCTCTCCCTTCCTCTCTATCTAAAAACCAATAAAAAATGAATTCGGAGGTACTCAAAAGCAGGTACCATTTTTAAAATTCATGTGTGTATTTATAGTCCCTGGTAATTCAAAACATTGGTAGAATGCTCCATATACAATCTAATATCTGCTCAATAGAACTGTACAATATAGAAAGAAGAGAAACATAAATCAGAGGAAAAGTAAAAAGGGAAAAACTGAGGGCATACGTCATGTACTGGCTTCAGTTTGGAGATAATTTTACTTAATGGGACATTAGGTAGCAGATGTAAGGCCCAAAAGAGCTAAACTGTGGGATATTTTCACCTTCCATGGTTCTTTCAAGTCCTAACTTCCTCTCTTGCCAGCAGGCTCATGCTCTACCTGAGCGATAACATGCCAATCCCTATGGAAATCTGAGTAGATGAGCTATTTTTATAATCTATAAATACTGCTGGCATGAATGATCCACCCACATTTTCCAAAAGGAACTAGCAGTTTAAAAATTGGGCACTGTTTCATCATAATATTGGAGACTCGCTAGACAATTTCAGTGTTAGGCTTGAAAAACCATTGCCTCAGGGCCAAGAGCCACAGCTAAGAAAGACTACAAGAGGAAAGCTTTCAAGGCTTGGTCCTGTGAAAAGGATGCTACTCCTGCTTGGGTCTTTTCAGCAAACCCGTCCCTTGAACCTCATCAGCATCGGCAATGTCAGCAGTCTCAGCTTTGAAGGACAATGACCTTGAATACAGAGAGATGGTGTTTGAGAATGAAAAAGGGGTTTATAGCCCTGGCTGATGTGGCTTAGTTGGTTGGAGCTTCTTCCCGTGCACTGAAAGGTCCCGGGTTCGCTTCCTGGTCAGGTGTATACAGGAGGCAACTGATTGTTGTTTCCCTCTTAGATTGATGTTTCTCTCTCCCCCTCTCTCTTCTCTCTCTAAAAAATCAATTTAAAGAAAGTTAAGTTGTTAAAACTTTTTAAAAGTTTTTTTAAGTTAAAAAAATTTTTTTAAATAAAAAGGTGTTTATAGCTTCATCCCCTCCTTCCTGACAGGAAGGCCAGTGGTTGCTATGTGCTTGGTGGTTTTAGAACGCTGGCCCTGAGGTCAAAAGACCTAAGTTTACATTCTGGTTCAGGTGTTTGCTGAATACAGGGCCTTGTGCAAGGATTTACCCTTTCTCTGCCACCGTTTTCTTATCTTAAAAAAAAAAAAAAGATAATGTCACCTTCCTTTTAGAATAAGATTAAATGAAATAATCCATTTAAAGTGTTTAGCACTGGGGGGTGGGGAGGACAGGAGCAGGCTAGAAGAGTTACAGGGTGGGGGAAAGGGGGGATTTATGTAACACTTTCAACAATAAAGATTTTTTTTAAAAAAAGAATTCTCTAATAACTTTAAAAAAAATGAAGTGTTTGGCACAAGGCTGGACCATGGTACACACCCAAGAGATATCTGTTATAATTATTGATCTATAGTTGTTCATGAGCACCTCCGTAATGCAATACTGAGCCAGATCATGTCCACTCAGTCCAGTATTCGTCTCTGATGGTGGCAGCAAGGGACATTTGGGGAGAGAAGAGAATGCTCTTTTTTGTTATTACCTCAAATGATTAAAGGTTTATCTGAAACTATTCCTAACGTCTTTGACTAACTAAAAATAATATGTCATCATGCATGTATCTATATCATTTTTGCTGTTAATCCTTATCCAAGAATATTTTGCCATTGATATTTAGAGAGGGTGGAAGGGAGGAGGAGAGACAGAGAAAGAAACATCAATGTGAGAGAGACACATAGATTGGTTACTTCCCTGCCCAGGGCCAGAGTCTGCAACCAAGATACATGCCCCTGACCAGAATCCAACTCGGGACCTTTCAGTCCGAGGTCCGATGCTCTGTCCATGGAGATAAACCAGCTAGGGCTCTCTATCATTTTTATCTATATTTATATTTGCAACTGGAACTGACTTCTTACCGTATTTGCCGGCGTATAAGACGACTGGGAGTATAAGACGACCCCCTAACATTTCCACTCAAAATACAGAGTTTGTTATATACTCGCCGTATAAGACTACCCCCTCTTCCACACACCTTCCACACACAC
>NW_006295054.1:495958-498350 GCF_000327345.1 Myotis davidii
GTCTTGGTTTCAGAGTTTTGATTCAGCTTTAATTTCAGAGAATGAAAGAGCTCTAGCTTTCAGCAGTTGATTATTTGGTTCTAATTTATTCAGTTCAATTCATCATGGATATTTTTTAGTTCCTACTGCAAAGTGCAAAATTGAACATAAAAAATATAAAATGGAGTTTCTGTTTTCAAAGAGCTTAGAGTTTTCTGGGTAATAATGAAAACTATGTACCGAGGCAGCTGTAGCCTTGAGGTTAAGAGCACTGACTCTGGAGCCAGACTATTTGGGTTCAAATTCTGATTCTGCCATTATTTTTATGACCTTGGGCAAACTGCTTAAATTCTCTGTACATTGAATTCCTTATCTGTTAAACAGCTAACAGCATTATCTAGGATTGTTAAAAGGATAAAGAAGTTCCAAATTACGCACTTAGGATAGCAGCTGGGTGGCACATAGTAAGTACTCAATAAATGGCAACAATTTGAAGTAGGCATTAGAGCTGTTCACAAATATTCCTGTTCTCTCTTCCAGACAGTGGAATGCACACGTAATAGGATCATATTTGCCTGCCCCCTTTTAAGTGACTCTGGCTAATGAAATGTGAGAAGAAGTGACATGTGTTACCTCGGGGTTGAAGCTTAAACCCAGGATATAATTTGCCGAGTTAATCTTCCCCTGCCATGGTGATTAAGCAAGCTTGTGCTGAGATACACCCCCTGATACTAAGACGTGTGACTAAGTATCACATATCTTGTGACTAAGATGAATACAGCCCCTTGCTAATCCACCATAGACAAGTAGCTTGAATAAGACAGACTATGCTGTGTAAAAGCACCGAGACTTTGGGGTTGTTTGTTGTGTATCTTAACCTAGACTATTGACCAATACACTGTCATTCCATCCACTGGGGACATAGAAGTGAATCAAACTGACGAAAGGCCTGCCCTCTTGGGGTTTCTCAATACAATATCCAAACTACTCTATGCAAACAAACTATGAAGAAAAAGCCAAAATGTCTACTTTCTGCCTCCTACAGTGAGAGCTTAAAATGTTACAAATGAGTCAAAATTGAGAGGGAAAGCTAAAGAAGCATCCAGAAAATGGTCTCATCTTATGTAACTCTTATTACCTCTCAAAATGCACAACACAGGTAAACAACACAGGGATCACATCATACAAACACAACAGGAGCGTGAGGGAGCTGAACCTGAGCATCAGGAGACCTGTGAGCCTTTAGTGGCTCTCACACTCACTGTGTCACTCTGCCCAGTGTGACGAGTTGTCATTCTTTGTGGGTCCCTCAATAATTAGAAATAATGAAATATGATGTCCCTTTCCAGGAGGCAAACTGTATGGTAGACATGAGCATCCACTCATTCATGTATTAATTCTTGCAACTGACAAGTAATTATTGACCATCTGCTGTGTCAGAGAACACAGTTCACAGTGACAGGGCTGAACAAGACAGACAAGGTCCTGCTCTCCTGCAGCCTACAGGCATTATGGGAGGTAGATAATAGATCATCGCAAAGGTTAATCTCATAATGCTGATAGTGGTAAGTGCTTTCAAACAAACAGATATGGTCAGTGTGATGGGAGAATGGTACTTCAGATTGGGTGGTCCTGGCAGGCACCCCTGTGGCAGTGATGGTGACTTTCACGGAGGCTTCTGTAGGCAGTAAGGAGTTTGCTAGCTCATGGAGTCTCTGAAGCAGAAGAGTGACATAATTCAATTCATAATGTATGTTTAAGGATGCTGTTTGGAGAGGAATCGATTTGGAGGCAATTTCAATAGTCTAGATAAGGGATTGGACAAGTGGCACCAGAAAACGGTTTTAGAAAGGTCATAGTTGGATATATTTTGGAAGATAAGTGACAAGGTTCAGAACATGCGACCCCAAAGCACCTTGGCATACTGAATATTTTAAGCTGAAGGAATCTGAGAAAAAGGCAGATGCAGGAAAGTCTCTCTGGCCTTCCCCCTAGCATGGGAGAGGTGCCCTCCCTATACCCCAAGGAAAGAAACAGCCTATCTATGAGGCGGGGATGCCTGGAGGAATCCAAACAACAGGCCTTGCTAAGCTTCCCCCAGTTGATCACCCTTAGCTCATACCCCTCTTTGTCCTATCACATTTTTCCATGACTCTCCATCCTCATCAAACCTAGTATTAAAAATGTATAGGTTTACACTCAGCCGGTGTGGCTCAGTGGTTGAGCATCGGCCTATGAACCAGGAGGTCATGGTTCGATTCCCAGTCGGGGAACATGCCTGGACGGCAGACTTGGTCCCCAGTGTGGGGTGTGCAGGAGGCAGCTGATCAAGGATTCTCTCTCATCATTGATGTTTCTATCTCTCTCTCCTTCTCCCTTCCTCTCTGAAACCAATAAAGAAAAAAAAAAAAAA
>NW_006295054.1:499099-500856 GCF_000327345.1 Myotis davidii
TCTGCCTGCTACAGTGAGAGCTTAAATTGTTACAAATGAGTCAAAATTGAGAGGGAAAGCTAAAGAAGCATCCAGAAAATGGTCTCATCTTATGTAACTCTTATCACCTCTCAAAATGCACGACACAGGTAAACAACACAGGGATCACATCATATAAACACAACAGGAGCGTGAGGGAGCTGAACCTGAGCATCAGGAGACCTGTGAGCCTTTAGTGGCTCTCACACTCACTGTGTCACTCTGCCCAGTGTGACGAGTTGTCATTCTTTGTGGGTCCCTCAATAATTAGAAATAATGAAATATGATCTCCCTTTCCAGGAGGCAAACTGTTTGGTAGACATGAGCATCCACTCATTCATGTATTAATTCTTGCAACTGACAAGTAATTATTGACCTCAGAGAACACAGTTCACAGTGACAGGGCTGAACAAGACAGACAAGGTCCTGCTCTCCTACAGCCTACAGGCATTATGGGAGATAGATAATAGATCATCGCAAAGGTTAATCTCATAATGCTGATAGTGGTAAGTGCTTTCAAACAAACAGATACGGTCAGTGTGATGGGAGAATGGTACTTCAGATTGGGTGGTCCTGGCAGGCACCCCTGTGGAGGTGACGCTGACTTTGGAAACACAATAGACACAAAGGAAATCAACCCTCCGAGGACCTGGGAAGAGTGTGCCAGCTAGGATGGCAAGTACAAAGGCACGGTGGCATGGTAGAAGAGCATCAAGAGCCTATAGAAGTGGTGAGAGGTCAGAAAGAGATGGAGGGGTCACTTCACGGAGGCTTCTGTAGGCAGTAAGGAGTTTGCTAGCTCATGGAGTCTCTGAAGCAGAAGAGTGACATAATTCAATTCATAATGTATGTTTAAGGATGCTGTTTGGAGAGGAATCGATTTGGAGGCAATTTCAATAGTCTAGATAAGGGATTGGACAAGTGGCACCAGAAAACGGTTTCAGAAAGGTCATAGTTGGATATACTTTGGAAGACAAGTGACAAGGTTCAGAACATGCGACCCCAAAGTATGGCACCTTGGCATACTGAATATTTTAAGCTGAAGGAATCTGAGAAAAAGGCAGATGTAGGAAAGTCTCTCCTGCCTTCCCCCTAGGATGGGAGAGGTGCCCTCCCTATACCCCAAGGAAAGAAACAGCCTATCTATGAGGCGGGGATGCCTGGAGGAATCCAAACAACAGGCCTTGCTAAGCTTCCCCCAGTTGATCACCCTTAGCTCATACCCCTCTTTGTCCTATCACATTTTTCCATGACTCTCCATCCTCATCAAACCTAGTATTAAAAATGTATAGGTTTACACTCAGCCGGTGTGGCTCAGTGGTTGAGCATCGGCCTATGAACCAGGAGGTCATGGTTCGATTCCCAGTCGGGGAACATGCCTGGACGGCAGACTTGGTCCCCAGTGTGGGGTGTGCAGGAGGCAGCTGATCAAGGATTCTCTCTCATCATTGATGCTTCTATCTCTTCCTCCCCCTTCCTCTCTAAAATCAATAAAAATATATATATATTTTTAAATGTACAGGTTTAACTGTTTCTTCAGGTCTTCATTTCCTTATAAAGGCTCCCATGTCATATGATATTTATATTAAATAAATTTATATGCTTTTCTCCTGTTAATCTGTCTTTGCCAGTTTAGGGAACCAGCCAGGAACCCTAAGAGGGTTGAGGAAAACTGTTTCCTCCTTTACACAAGACAAAAGGGTATACTGGTGTGGACGTTCCTTTCACAATTAAGACTA
>NW_006295054.1:500905-501365 GCF_000327345.1 Myotis davidii
CGCTTTTCTCCTGTTAATCCATCTTTGCCAGTTTAGGGAACCAGCCAAGAACCCTAAGAGGGTTGAGGAAAACTTTTTCCTCCTTTACACAAGACAAAAGGATATTCTGGTGTGGACGTTCCTTTCACAATTAAGACTAGAACTAAGATATGATCCAGCAATTCCTCTTCTGGGTATTTGCCCCAAAAATATGAAAACACTTATTTGTAAAGATAGATGTACCTCCATGTTCATTCCATCTTTATTTACAATAGCCAAGACATGGAAACAGCCTAAGAGCCCATCAGTATATGAATGGATAAAGAAAATGTATTATATGTACAATGGAATACTACTCAGCCATAAAAAAAGATGGAATGCTGCCATTTGTAACAATAGGGATGGATCTTGAGGGTAATATGCTAAATGAAATGCTAGACAGCAAAGGACAAGAACCAATGATCTCACTCATATATAGAAT
>NW_006295054.1:501535-506304 GCF_000327345.1 Myotis davidii
AGGGGCAGCTGATCGATGTTTCTCTCTCATCGATGTTTCTAAATCTCTATCCCTCTCCATTCCTCTCTGTGGAAAATCAATAAAATATATATTTAAAGTGAGTGCATTGCACATTTAAAAAAAAAGTAACAAATGAACTAACAAAATAAATAAAAACAAACTCCAATACAGACATCAGAATGGTGGTTACTAAAAGGAAAGGAAGGTGGGAGGAGGGTGAATTGGGTAAAGGGAGTCAAATATATGGTAAAAAAAAAGGAAACCAGACTTAGGGTTGTGAGCACACAATGGTGTATACAGATAGCAAATTATAATATTGAATGCCTAAAATTTAAATAGTGTTATTAGCCAATGTTATCTCAATACATTTTTTAAAAAAGAGGATGTACGAATATGTTAGATGTGGGAGTAAGAGAAAGACAGAGTGAAAGATGATGGAAGGTGTTATTTCCTAAAATAGGGAAAGCTGAGGGATGAACATGGTTTGGGATAAAGATGGGTAGGTTTTCAAGAATAATAAATGAGATCATGTATTTTAAAACACCTAATATATAATAAATGCTCAAAAACAGTTATTTTCTTTCCAAATTTCCTAAATCTCCTAAAGCTTAGTGTCCTAATTTGGAAAGGGGATAATAATATGGATCTTACAGGTTCCTGGGGAACCTTAGTTGACTTACTATATGGGAATAGAGATTATTATAACTAACCTGTATGTAGTTCTTATCATGTGCCAAGTGCTTTTGTAAGTGCTACATTTGTTAATTTACTCCTTCCAACAACTCTGTAAGTAAGGTGCTGTTATCTCCATTTTACCGATGAGGCACGGAGTAGAAGTTAAAAAACTTGACCAAGTAAGTCTACACTGGTAGAACGCAAAAGCTGAATAAAATGTATTATAAAGTGCCCAAATGTATACTGCAGACAATAAATTCAGAAAGAGAAGAGACAGATTACATTGAATATTAAACAAATATTTATTAGGCATCTCAGCTGTGCCAGATGGTGGTCTAGGAACCAGAGACACAGCAATGAACAAAACAGACCAAAAACCTGCCATCCTGGGCCCAGCCAAGGAAACTCGATTTGAAGACAGATCCACTTGGGCTTAGCCTAGAAAATGTGTAGGATCTTGCACTAGTCAGTTTTGCCCAGTGGATAGAGCGTTGGCCCCGGGGTATGAAGCGTCCCAGGTTCGACTGAGGCACGGAGTAGAAGTTAAAAAACTTGACCAAGTAAGTCTACACTGGTAGAACGCAAAAGCTGAATAAAATGTATTATAAAGTGCCCAAATGTATACTGCAGACAATAAATTCAGAAAGAGAAGAGACAGATTACATTGAATATTAAACAAATATTTATTAGGCATCTCAGCTGTGCCAGATGGTGGTCTAGGAACCAGAGACACAGCAATGAACAAAACAGACCAAAAACCTGCCATCCTGGGCCCAGCCAAGGAAACTCGATTTGAAGACAGATCCACTTGGGCTTAGCCTAGAAAATGTGTAGGATCTTGCACTAGTCAGTTTTGCCCAGTGGATAGAGCGTTGGCCCCGGGGTATGAAGCGTCCCAGGTTCGATTCCATTCAAGGGCGAGTATCTCAGTTGCAGGCTCAATCCCCAGCCCAGACAGGGGACGTGTGGGAGGCAACCAATCCAGGTGCCTCTCTCACATCAATGTTTCTCCCAGTGTGTCTCTCCCCCTCCCTTCCACTCTCTCTAAAAATCAATGGGAAAATATCCTCTGGTGAGGATTAACCAAAAAGAGAAAAGTGTAGGATCTGAATACAGAAAGGGGGAAAGCAGGGATCAATTGGCAAGTCCCTTCAGCATAGCCTGTAACCTGGTCCAAGCTAAGAATGTGTTTTACATTTTTAAAAGGAGGAGAAGGAGGAAGAGAAGAAAACGGAAGTGTAGGAGGAGGGTTGTGAACATGGTGATCTGAACTACCTTGAAGGAGGAGGACATGAAATAACACTGCAGGCAAACAAGACAGACTGTAAAAGGTGCATTTGTTGCTTCTCCGAGAGGCCAGCCGGAGCCTGGGATGGCTGAGAGCAGACACTCTGTGAGGGGGCAGTGGTGAAAGGACAAGAAGAAAGAGAGGAGAGTGGAGACAAGTGCTGCTGGAGTTGATTCTTTTTTCCTCTGTAACTGTTAGGAGGGAGCCCTTAGGAAATTCACAGACTGTTCTAGATATTTGGTGCTCACACTTTAACGATATGTGTCTAATCTTAGAAGCACTTAAAGAATAATGTTTTGATGCATACAACAAGAGCAGAACTCTAGGGAATAATTTTAAAAGTAACTTTTAAGGAAAATGTCGGCCTTTTATAAAAGCTTTGCCCAAGCAACCTTAGAAACTCTTTTTCTTTTTTTTAGGAGATGAATCATAGCATAGGCCTACTGAGATCTCCAGGTGCAACTTAAGCTGATCTTTGATGCAAATGAAATATCACTTGTACCCAATCCAAGTTCTGGTCTTTTGTTAGCGTAGATAGGAGGACAACCACATGAGATATAACACAGAAATCAGGAAAATTCTATACACTGTGATATTAAGTAAGGACCTAGTGTTCATGGGAGAATGATAGTCAACTACATCTGTGGTTATTAATTGATACCAGGTAAAACAATTCTGCAACACCTGTTTGTACATATCCGATGGAGGTTAGTACAGCCACTGAACTATAATAATAACCCTAGAACTATTTTATTAAAACTCAGAAAAATAGATTTTTAAGGAATGTGTGCTTAGCATGATTACATTTATTTCTCATTGGTGCAATATTTTTTTAAAATAATTACCCATTTTAAAACACTGTAATAGGGAAAACTACTGTATTAATTTCCTGTTGCTACGGTCATACATTACCACAATCTTGGTGGTATTAAACCACACACATTTATTCTCTTACAGTTCTGGAGTACAGAAGTCTGAAATGGGTCTCACTGGGCTAAAATCAAGGTGTCAGCAGGCCCGCATTTCTTCTGGAAGCGCAAACCCAATTCTTGACCTTTTCCTTGGCCTGTCGCCTCTTTCCACCTTCAAAACGAGTAAGTCTTTCTCATGCTATAACACTCTGCCACTGACTCCTTTTCTGCCTCATTTTTCCACTTTTAAGGACTCGTGATTACCTTGGACCCACCCAGGTAATCCAAAATAATCTCCCCATTTTAAAGTTAGCTAATTAGCAAACAACCTCAACTCCATCTGCAACCTAGTTCCCTTTGCCATGTAATGATGTAACATATCCACAGGTTCCAGGGATTTCTCTCGGGAGCCATTAACCTGCCTACCCCAACTTAAACCAAAGTTAAACTCTATTGTGCAAAACTGACATTCAAGCAGTTGTGCTCAAATCCTATATTTGTTCAGCATCTTTCTATGCTTGAAATTTTGTACCTACAATATGACCAAATAAATTGGTAAGCCTTTTTGTAGGATTCTTCCCAACTTTTACTTTAAAAAACAAACAAAAGAATTAATTTGCACTGTGCTATTATCCCACAGAGGCCTTTTAAGTAGGAAAAAAAAAAAGAATGTTTTCATTAATTTTATTCTCTTCTTACAGACTATTCCAAACAAGTTATGATTCTCTTGGCAAAACAGCTTCATCAAGAGTCTCACCAGCCTCTCCCTTGGGAACATAAAGACTCAGACAAGGGGGGGGGGGGGGGTTCGGGGAGACAAGGCTAGACACCTGCCCCCAATGGGAAAACGAAGAACACACCTGGAAAGCAGCTCTGACAACGGGAGCCAAGGGGAGAACAGTAAGTGGAGAAGAGAGACTGCTTCCAATCTGTTGCTGGTTTATAAGGTAAATCTATTCCTGGAGTAAAAGGGATACAGTAGCAGCACAATAAAAACTGGGGCAAGGCGTGGCTCTGCTAGATTGTATCTCCTGCAAGGCTCCACTCTGATCACAGTCCCTCCAAGGGCGTCTTTCCAGTCTGACCTGAGCCCAGTGTGGATCAAGCGATCCGCCTGAGATTGCCAAGCATCCTGTGCACACCTATCTCATTAATGCATTCATTCGTTCATTCAAACTGAACACCTAACATGCTCTAAACGCTGGAGATTTTTTAAAAAAAAGTAAACAAGGCATAATAGCACTTATCACATGGCATGTATCTGCATTGGGGTTGGCTTTCTGTCTCTAGGAAGGAACCCTCCTTCATTTTTGCATCCTCATTGAGCAGCACAGTGCCTGGCGCAAGCTGGGTACGTTTGATACCAGGCTAGATTCTCAAATCTGTAGCCCTGTTGGGGGCGGGAGTGGGGTGTGACGGGCAAGACATCTTTACACGGAATGCACGCAGCCATCCAGTTCCCCTCTGTGGCTGCTAGTACTGTAGTGAGTTAAAGAGTTCGCGAGTCCAGGGAGGGAAGGGGACGGTCTTCCTTCTCCTCTTCCTTCCCGCGCGGAGCGGGCAGAGTGGGGGGAGGGGGCAAAAAAAGGATGCTCAGGAACCCGACTGCCCGCCCGTGCCCCTCACCAGGTCGATGGCCAGCACGTCCCGCAGCGCCACGACTCGCCGGATGGACCTGGGCGGGACCTCGGTCAGGTAGAGGAGCCGGTCGCTGAGGACCAGGTACCTGAAGGCGTGCTTCTCTGAGTCGGACACGACGACGCACGGCTCGTAGGCGCGGACGGCATCGTAGACCTCGGGCGCCAGGTGCCTGCGCAGGAACGCGTCCAGGCGGCTGTGGGTCCGCGCCGGGAAGCCGGAGCCCGGGGGGCTGGCCATGCGGGGCGCCCGCGGCC
>NW_006295054.1:506364-516142 GCF_000327345.1 Myotis davidii
CGGTTGCCACGTGCCCCGGGCTCAGGACCCCTCGGGCGCAGGGAGCCGGGGGTGGGGGTCGGGGGCAACTTTGGAGCTGGATTCCTGAGGCTGGTTCCCTGGAGCCCTCCGCCCGGCCCGCACTCCCCTCCGATCCTCGTCCGAACCTCGGACTCGGACAACAATGGGCGGGGTGAGACGCCAAGGACTTGGAGGCTGCGTGGGCCCTCCGCCCAGCCTCCCCACACCCCGGGCTACCCAGCTATTGTGGACCAAGCCAGTCCTTACAAACTGTATTGAAGCCGCAGTTTTAACCTGGTTTTCTGTTAGAAACTTGAACGAGATGGAACTTAATTTATTTTTTATATAAGCAAAAGCAATCCTAGATCCCTGTTGAGACTCATCACAAAGATTTAGCATTTGATTATAGCATTGCTAGCAATCGCTGTCTAATCTTAATGAGTATAAGTGTAGGACTTCCCTCTTCTCGGAGAGATGAGAATCCTATTGTCAGTTGATTGGGCACAGTCAAGGCTACCTAATGGATATACTTGTGGTCTCAATGCCCAGGACCAGGCCTTGGAGACAGCCAGAGCTCAATCTGTATAGGATGAATGAATGGCTGAGGCCCGCATCTTGAAAAAATGGAAGCTTATAGGTTTAGGAATGCTGATTGTGCAGCCTTGAGGCTGCAGGGTAGTAAAAGTACTGCTTAGATTGAACAGAACAGGAATACATTATAAATTAGGTTAGAGAGATGAGTACAGCAGAAACTTGCTCCCAATAATCCTACAATTCCTCAAACTACCTGCAACCCAGAATCAAATTATATCTTCTTTATTGCAAACTATAGCCTCCATTTCCTCCTATACTGTATGTTATAAGCAATTTCAAATTCTTTATGGAAAGAGAGCATATATACATTACAGAGTATACTCGGGTTATTGTACACTAAATCGCTACTACAGGGAACTGAGGAGAAGTACTTGGGGCTGGCTGAGCAAGTCTGAGGAACTCAGTTGCAGTATTTCTTTTCTTGGAGAGGCTGTTTGGTGCGTAAAGAGAGCAGTGCCACCTGCTGACAAAATCGTGAATGACCTAGCAGTTAAAGTTTTCTCAAAATCTGATCATCCATCTGACTCTTCAGAACTTCATAGCTGGATGAAAAGTGAGCTCCCAGGGCACGGCTCCTCCCTCTGAAATCAGGACTATTCCCTGTCTGAACCACTCTCGACAGAGTTTGTAACCTCAGACCCACAGAAGGCAAAGGCCCTTCACCTTTGCCAAACAGCCACACCTCACAAGAGCTGTTGACAGGGAAATGGCTCTGTCAGAGGTGGAATGTGAGGCCCACGTTTGGGAAACGGCCTCACTCCAAGCTGTTACTGGGTGTCTCTCCCGCTTCCTACTCCAAACCCAGGACCGAGGGAAACAGAATGTCTGGACATTCCAGAAAAGACAGCATGCCTGATCTATCTGCCAACAAGCCCATCAAAAGGGAGCTTTTGGTGACAAGGGTACTGGGTTTAACAAGAGTTAAGATGAAGCACATGAAGAAGGGATCTAGCAAAGGGTTTAATGGCTAATGACCTACCAGTAAGTAAAACTTTTAACTTTGTGGCACAGAGAAGGCAGCGTCATGGTTTCTAGGCACTCAATGTTCTGCACTGTTGCCAAAGTAACAGCAAAGTTCAGATTCTAGGAAGGGGATTTAATATAGGAGAAAGATCACTGGATTTGGAGTCAGGAGAACTGGATTAGAGGCCTAACCCTGTTGCTCACCATCTGAGATTTTTGGAAAGTCATTTAAAACGTTGAGCCTCGGTTTTATCATCATTAAACTGAAACTACTGATATTTGCCCTGTGAAACACAGAGTTGGTGTGAGGAGCAAAGGCAACGAATGTGAATTCTAAAAGCACTATAGACGGGTAAAGTATCCATAGTCCCTTATCTTTTGGTAATCTTTATGTGAACAGTGAACATAAATACACCTGAGGTGGACACTTACTTCTTATCTTCTCAGTCTATCCAGACTCAAGAAGCATTTGGTACATATCCCATATAATCAAGCACCTAATAGATATTCTTGATAAAACTATCAAAAGAAATGGAACATTACTTACCTAGGACTAATCCCCAAAGGCACTCTCCCTAACCAGAACTCTCACCAGCAGAACAGAGTAGCCTTAGGTCAATGCAATTCCTTTGAAAGGACAGTGGTTATGAGGAGAGCAAGGTGACCTGGGTTCAAATTCCAGTCCTTACATTCAATAGCTAAATGACCTTGAACAAATAATTTTAACTCTCAGTGCCTCAGTTTCCCCACCTGTAAAATGAAGTGATAGTACCAATCCCATATGATTATTATGAGGACAATGTTTCTAAAGTACTTAGAAAGGGTACCTGAATACAGAGTATAACTGAGTATAAACACTATGTGTTTTAAAAATAAATTGAACAAGTATATGATTTCCTGGTACATATATAGTCATTTGGTTCCCCATATACAAAGTAATATCAAATTTTTTGTTGCATGCTAGCCTAACTTTTTAAACTTTACTGGTAAATTAAGGCTCAGGACAAAAATCTAATCTACATGCACACACATACAAACAAAAGAATGGTATTTGTACTTTTTTTAAATTTGCGTTTTTGGTAGAGAAGTGACCAGTGGGCCATAGGTCATAAGAACTCTATACAGATTTCAAACTAGAAATACCCTTAAATGGATCTATGGATTCCAAGTGTCCCACCTCTCAACTTGAAACTAAAGACAGACAGTATGCATAGAACCATACTTGAAAGCTGTAGTAGGTAAATAGAACCTGAGTTTTTAAAGGTGTCTGAATCTCTTGGTGTTTCTACTTAAGAATTAATGCATACTGGCTATTTAAGTATCTACAATTAACAATCAACTAATACATGAAGGAGAGATGTCGTCATAATGAAGTTGAAGGAACCATGCAAATGCTTTGGATTTTAAAAAGCTGTTTCTTTTATTAAGTAACTAGAGGCCTGATGCATGAAATTCGTGCAAGGGGCTCAGCCCTCACAGCCCTGGCTGCCTCAGCCATCCCTCGCAGCCTCGACCAACCCTCGCAGCCCCGACCAGCCCTCGCAGCCCCAGCTTCATCTGGAAGGTTGTCCAGACGGTCATTCTGCTGTTCAGTCTAATTAGCATATTAGTTCTTTATTATATAGGACTCGTGGCCCAGGGCATGGATTCGTATACATTGAAAGGAAATTAATTAGAAGAAATTTTTTAATATTGCTATTTGCTGTTTCTCTATAATAGGAGTGTCAGAGATGAAAGAAAATTCAGACATATTCTGTCGACAATGTCGCTTTCTTTGATCTTCAGAATGTCAACAAAACAACCAAATTCATGATCGACAATGATAGACGGAAACACACGTGTGCGATTGGCACCAGCAAGAGCTTTACTAGTATCTGTATTGTGCATGCGCGAGTCAACGTTTATTTTTAAATTGACAGTGTGCATCAGATGTACCAGCTGGTCAATCGGTTGGACAGTCAGATGGACAGATGGTTGGTCACTTAGCCTTTTATATATATAGATGCTATAATGCTCTGTCCTGCCTCAGGTTTCCTGCTTCACACCTACTTCCTCTAAGAGAAACTAATGAATGGACTAGAACCAATAAAGATAGCTTACCTGACCTACTTTTCAACTTCTTTCTCTGCCAAGAAACCCATAATGGGTGAGCTTTTGATGGAACTAGGCTTAACAAACATTGACGTGAAGCCTAAGAGGAAAATTTCACACAGGACTTAGTAGTTATCAGCTGAAAATTATATTATTTTTGGTTCAATTTAATACATTTCACAAATATTTACCCAGACATTATTATCCATAAACAGAATCAGGAAAAGACTTATTTTCAGTCTTCAAGACTTGACTAATGGTGCGTAAGATAACCACACAAATTTAATACAAAACAAGAACATAGTAAAATATACTAATAACATAAGAATGGTTTAAAAAACAAGCAGGAACTCTCCCTCCAGGGATCATGCCTGAGCCATCCCTGTCCCCGGAACCCACACATGTATCCCTTGACCTCTAAGGGATTCCATGATATTTTTGCTATGGTCAATAAATTCTTGCTTGCTTTTCTAAACAAAAAACAGCCCGGCTGGCATGGCTTAGTGGTTGAGCACCAACCTCTGAACCAGGAGGTCATGGTTCAATTCCCAGTCAGGGCACAGGCCCGGGTTGTGGGCTCCATTCCCAGTGGGGGGCGTGCAGGAGGCAGCTGATCAATGATTCTCTCTCATCATTGATGTTTCTATCTCTTTCTCTCTCTCTCCCTTTCTCTCTAAAATCAATAAAAAAATACTTTTTTTTTAAAGCATCCAGGCAGAGCCAGCCCCCAGGCCAGTGCAGAGGACCTTTCTTTCCTCTGTGCTGCCTCCCCTGTGCATGAGCATAAGCTTAATAAAATCTGTCTGGACATTTCTCTGGGATTTCCCCTCAATTTTTATCTTGGGGAGCCCAAGAACCCTAACGCTGGTTTAACAATAGTCTGGTAATACAAGTCGGTAATAAAGAATATTAGAACCAATGGTAGAAAAATGGGAGGTCATCTTCATAGAACTGAATGTTGATGCTGTAAAATTAGATAATGACTGAGTAAGTGCAGAAAACAGAAAACCTCTTCGTTTTTCTAGGTGGGCTAAGAATTCCATTGACATGAGGCATGAACAGAAGAAAATCAAACAAATGTT
The DNA here is from genome assembly GCF_000327345.1 of Myotis davidii. Lineage (NCBI taxonomy): Eukaryota > Metazoa > Chordata > Mammalia > Chiroptera > Vespertilionidae > Myotis > Myotis davidii. Next base: position 511,095 of record NW_006295054.1, read on the forward strand.
AAATGACATGTATACCTCCTGTATACATGGGAGAGACCCAGAAAAACTTAGTAACTCACCAAAATGTTGGACGTTATCACCTTAAATATCCTCAGCTAAAGACAATGGATGTTGGAGGTCAGGAGAATCAGCTATGGGAGGTTCCCGGGGAAAAGTACAATAAAAAGAGTAAATATTGCCTTTTCCATTAGTAAGAGTCACTAGAGATGAGTCATCCCCCTTCCTGGTACAACGTTAGAAATGGAGCTTTCCCTTATATATGTATGCATCCTCTAGAAAGGGTAACTTCTGCTTGGTTTTCAGAGCTTCCCCAGGGTCTGCTGTTTCTTAAAAAGAACCGGCTTAAAATAATCCTTATGAAAAAGAGACACACATTGGGGTAACAAATTCGGCTCCCCTACACAGTTATGAGGAAGACACGTTAAGAGAGCAAAAGTAGGAATGCAGTGAAAACAAACAAACAAAAAAACCCAAATAGTAGTCAAAAAGCAAAAGGAGTTTGAGGATAATATAGGATCCAAAGTCAAGAGAGGAGAGAATTTCAAGGAGGAACGTGGGCCCCCAAGAAGAAATATTTATTTGATGTGAACCCTGAGAAAGAATTTATCTGCTGAGATGGACTCCCCCTGGCCAACTGAGAGCCCAAATGTTATAAATGATAAGAGCCTAGTGGCCATTTGCTGACAGGGGCTTCTCACGTACTCCATATTCTGGGAAAAGGTCAGAATAAACGTGGGGTTGTGACCTGATCCCTGGTAGTGGGTCTATGGATGTTGCATTCTCACATCAGTATGTCTCTCTTCCTCTCACTTCCTCTCTCTAAAAATCAATAAATTACTCTCTCTCTTTTTTTTAAGACAAAAATCCACTTTTTCTCAGCAGAACACAATTTAGGTTACTCCTTGAATCAGTGTCTCCCGGGCTACAGCTCCTTTTGTTCAAATGCTTTGTATTCTTTATTACAGTCTAAAATTAATTTTGGTTTACATCTAGAATCAAGAGTCTAGAGTTCTAGCCTACCTTGTAGTAGCTATGTGACTTAGGATAAGCTACTTAACATAGATCCACCTTGGTTTCCTTATCTATAAATTAAAATGATGATGATAATACCAGTTCCATTCCTACAAGATTAAGAGGAACAAATCAAAAAAGATATCTGAAGGCATATTGTAAACCATAATGAAATATGTAAATGTTATCTATCTATATATAAAAGGCTAATATGCAAAGTGTCCCCTCAGAAGTTCAACTGGGAGACTGGGAGTAAGATCATTTGCTATGACATGTGCTGACCACCAGGGGGTGGCACAGAATGAAGGAAGGCCCCGACCAGCAGGTAGCAGGCCTTGATCACCAGCCAGGCCTAGGGACCCTACCTGTGCATGAATTTCATGCACTGGGCTTCTAGTCTATCATAATAATTTCAAGTACTCTGGCAACTGAAAGAAGACACAGAACAAGAACAAAGTTTTATTGTTGTTGTTTTCTTTTTTTAAAAAAATACGTTTTTATTGATTTCAGAGAGAGTAAGGGAGAGGGAGAGATAGAAACACCGGTAGGCTGCCTCCTGTATACCCCCTACTGAGGACTGAGCCTGCAACCCAGGCATGTGCTCTGACCGGGAATCAAACTGTGACCTCCTGGTTTGTGGGTTGATATTCAACCACTGAGCCACACCTGCTAGGTGAACACAGTTTTATTGTTATAGGAAGAACTGATTTAGTACTATAATTCTATGATGTCATCTTCCTCAATGGACCTTCTTATGAGAGACAGAGGTTAGGAGCACAGATTCTAAAGTCAGACTGCCGGAAGCTGGTCCATCCTTGCTGCTTGACACAGTTGCTGCAGGGAAGAAACATCTGCACAGTATATGTTTCAAGGGACCTGGCATATATGGCATACTGTTCTTAATATGTTTGCTCCTCTACTTAGCGCTATGTGTTTTAACCAAAGTCACCTCTCCGAGAAAGGTTGTTTGCCCAGGTGGGGATTTTTCCCTGGAGTTAGAGATTAACAGGACTAAGGAATGGAATAAATCAGTACAACGCCTTAACTAAGTGCCAGGCGGGTAGTTAATCGCTTTAACTATGAACAATCACGCTTAAGCTACATAATCTTTACTTAAGATAATCTCCTTCAGTTACTTCCTTGTCGCTTAACAGAACAATAGAGTAGTGACCTTGGAATAGAGGTAACAAATGCCCTAACCTTTGGAATAGAATGGATAGGATTAAAATCAACTGGTATAAATACAGATGTAACAGGAGAATAAAGACAGAACCTGGCTGGAGAACTTGACTAGAGAACCTGCCTAGGCTGCTGATCAACTGAACACTGTCTCCGTGTCATTCCTTCTTCACCAACTCCGTCCATACCTTTGGGAACCCCTGGACCTGCTGGGGCTGAACCCCCAACAACTGGCGCCCAAACAGGGACCCCTAGGTAAGCCCCTCTGCACTCGGGACCGATAGGACTCCACCGTAGGGTGCTGCAGACCCCCCTATAGAGGATAAATAGGGTAAGAGGATGGATAGTACAGAACTTAGATTGAGAAGATGGGCCATACTGAGTCTAAAGAAAGAAGACTTTGTATTGATCTTTTAACACATATGTTTGCTACCAGAGGAGTTAAGGTTACTCCCAGTCAGACAGAACGTTTTATACAAGACATATGTCCATGGCTTCCTGAGGAAGGAACTGTTAATTTAGATACTTGGACTAAAGTAGGAGAGCAATTAATGACTTATTACAGCTTCCATGGACCTGAGAAAGTCCTGGCAAATACCTTTAGCCTCTGGAATTTAATTCATGACATCTTGGCACCAGAGGCAGAAACGGTTACACTTTCTCAAACTTTAAACAGTCCCTCAGCCCTACCTAGAGAGGACACATCATTATTGTCTCCAGCTCAATCTAGGAGCAACTTAGCTATGCCTACTGATCAGAAGGAGAATAATTACAATGAGCCTGATTTCCTTTCACCCCAAGATCAGGAAGATTTAGAGGAGACACCAGTGCAGTATCATAAACATGACCATTGGGTTTGAATCTGTCGAATGAAAAATAATATTGACTAGGTTTTTTATCACCAAAAAGGATTTACTGGGGTGGGAGGGAAGAAAGGGTTGCACCCCAGTGCATGCAGACATAGCAAGCCACATGCTATGACCTGTTTGCCAAGGGGAAGTTAGAACCAGAGAACTTTACTATAAACATAGAGTTCGTCCTGTAGGGTTCTAACCATTCCATAGAGTGTGAGAACTTCCACAAGCCCCAGTTCCTTCCATAAATCCTTCCCACTGATTATGTTTGCCTAAAGTTTCAGTTAGTCTTTATCAAATCCCAGCTCTGCTACCTAACTTTTATGCACTTCAATTTCTTCATCTATAAAATGGAGATAATGATAGTGCCTACCTTATAGAGTTGTTATGAGGACTAATGTCTGAACACTTAGAACTGCTTCTGGCACATAATAAATGCTCAAAAATTTTATTTTGACAATTCATACGTAAAAATATGCTTTAAAATAATAAGTGTTATTTCTCAACATTTTAATACCTGGCATTTTATATTAGTCTGAGATTAGAAACTGCCCTTCATGGTCCAGGTAACCAGAATATGGAATGGTCAAATTTAATATCCTTTCAGGTCCTCTTCAGTTGGATTTCAAGTGCTTCCCTATTTGTTCTTTAATAATGTGAGTTTATGAAATTGAATGACATTTTTATAACCCGAGGTTCAATGTTACTAGATAAATTGTAGATAAGCTGTTGGTGTGTCAGGACATTTAATATATGAAGTATGTTACATATGAATTTACAAGTGAAAAGAGCAAATAAAATATTTACTTGACAGGATAAGGCAGTGCAATATATTGACTGTATTAAAGACTTCAGAGCCACTCAGTGTTGGGTCTCCATAGTCCATAGTTGACCTACATAGCTAATGTAAGAATCTATGCAAGTATTCACTTATTGAGTTATAACTACTGGCTGGCACTGTACTAGACTCTGAGGATATACTGAAATAGGGACAGGAATCCTAGCCTGACATGCTGAGAAAGAAAATTATAAATTGATGCAAAGCTATTTGAGATACTTTATATATCAAATGCCTGGTGCAGTGTCACTGAAATGTAGCTGTTAAATTGCTACATTAATTTTATTCTACTCCTTTTTCCATTCCCTCTTCCCAAGTTTTGTTTGTTCTTTATTGTAGTCCCAATGACTACAACCTAGTCTGTATCCAGCACGTATTGAATAGTCAACAATGAAACCTAAATATCAAGTATTTATTGTGTGCCAAACACCTCACCTTATTGTGTGAGATTGTATTAACTCAATCCTCACAACAACCCCGAGGTCAGTACTTGAATCATCCTCATTTTACAGATTACTAAACTGAGGTACAGGTTATGTAACGTGCCCGAAATTAAGGTCAACACCTAGTGAAGAGGGCGCTAGGATTCACATCTGTGTAGCTTGAGCCTACACTGCCTCGTTGCATTATTAATAAGTCGGTGAATGAATAAGCTAAGTAACAGTACCATAGAAGGGACCTACGTGTAGGGCTTCCTAAGAATGCTCTTTTTCATGAATGACAAATAGTATGTTTAAAGTGAAATTTAAATTTGTCACTGCTCATCGGAATAACATGTGGGGCGACAGAAGAGCAATTACACAACTGACTCACACGTGGTTTGCACCACGTCATCCGAATCTCGATACTCTGATCATCCACCTACCAACTATCTAACAAAGTCGCCTGTATCAAGCGCTGAGCGAACTCCACTCGCGGTTTGGACTGGAGCAGAAGGAACGGGAATCCGCACCCCGGGAAGGTTTCAGGCCGGACGCCTCATACCGGCGTGCCCCACAGGCCCAGGCAACCACGCTTCCAGGCCAGCGCCCAGGAGCGCGTGTGCCAGTCGCCGCCCGGAAGCGCGGCGAGCACGTTGCATGCTGGGAGTTGTAGGCTCCCGGCCCCGGCCCGCGGGCTGCGGTCCGCCTTTCATGAGGCTGCCGTCTCTGGCCCGCGCGGCACGA
>NW_006295054.1:516542-517248 GCF_000327345.1 Myotis davidii
ATCGGCTGTGGCCGCCGCGGAGCGCGCCCCGAGTGCGTGGCTGCGGGTTGCCGGGGGTTTCATCACCCGAACTGCCACGAGGCTTCCTTAGGAGGGGACCGGGGGGAGGGATGGGGACAAGGAGTGTGGCAATCGCTAGGGGCCCCCAGTTTAATCAAAGGGACCCAGCCCGTTTGTAATAGTTGCAGCGTGTTTCACCTGCAGAGGACTGAAACCTGATTGCCCCCCACCCCGGGACAAAAAAAAAAAGAGGAAAGTGTTATTTCTGTATAATAATTTGCCAGCAGGGACACGCCATTTCTTCTCGTCCCTTCCTCACAATTCTGCAGGAGCGACGTTTCCTGTAACCAGAAGAAAAAAAGAAAAAGAAAAAAAAAGGAGTACTTTTTGAAGTGCTAATTAGTTTTTACTGGGGGTGGAAGTTACGTTTTATTAGAGCGACAGGTCAGCGTGCTGTTGGGGCCGGAGAGATGCGGTGTGTGGGTATCTGAGCAGCCTTCAGGAGGCGTGGAGGCATTCTTTCACAGTTGTTTGATTCTTGATTTAATGGCTGCCCAGGAGGAGTTGGGGCTTGGTATGTTCACTATGTTGCTTACCTTTCTCCAGAACGTTTGGTAGATGCGTAGTCGAAGTGCTTATCGGATTGTAACAAGCGTTTCGACGGGCAGGGCTGTGCCATGTTAGAGCATGTGTTCGTGCACAGCGT
>NW_006295054.1:517323-545894 GCF_000327345.1 Myotis davidii
CTTTTCGGGTGTTTGCGACAATAGGTCGTTTACCATGTTTCATTGCACACTGGTTATTATCCAAGTGCCATCTCTACGAAGTGTTCTTTCTGTACTGACAACTGTAGCACGTTTATGTTTCCTTTGGTAGTTTTACTTGCCATGTTTTATCCTAGGACCCCTTGCGTCTTCCCTTGGTAAATTCAGAGTGACTTGATCTAGCTTGAGCAGTTTTCCCTAAAGCTATGCCAAATTCAGGGAATCTCCCCCCCCCCCCCCGGAATCTTTTATAGGACTTACGGAGTTGTGATTTCTAGAAACTCAGTTTGTCTTTGATAATCTGTGTATGCATTTTTCAGGGGAATTATCGAATCTTGTCATTTTTGGCGCGAGGGGTGGCGGCGAAAGGTGGATGGAGGGGGAACCACTGCCTTTGTGTTTTCCCATCTGTTCAAAATGCCAGCTTACTAGTATGATATGGTAAATCTAGGATTTTCCAAGCAGTTCCCATACCCCACGTGCCTAGCTCTGAATTGTAAATAACCTATTGAAGGCCCAGGCATGCTTTCCCTCATTGAAGTCTTTACAACTCTGTGAGGAGATGCACTTTTTCTTGTTTTGTAGAAAGGGCTCTCTCAGGTTTGCTAGCTGTTCACTTGGCCCCAGTTTGAAAATGACAAGATTAGAATACAAATCCAGGTTTTTTTCAAATACAAAAGACAGTCCTTGCCCTTTAAGGCTAATGAGAAAGCTAGTAAGCAAGCAGTGACTATCAGCGCTTAGGAGGGGCAGTTCATCCAGTTTGGGAGAGTTAGACAATAGGGATCAAAGAAGCCTTGAAAGACGTGACTTCTAAGCTGAATTCTGGAGGACAGGTAGGGGTTAACCAAGTAACAAGAGAAGAGCAGTGTGTGCCAACATGAAAGGCAGAACATCACTGGCCTTCTGGGTGAGGGTGCCAGTTGGTGAGGAGTCATTCACAAGTGTTTGGATCTTGGTCCTGAGGGCAGTGGGAAGCTACACTGCCTTGCTGTGGTTTGTAAGTAGGACAGTCACCTTAAGAGAGGGGCCGGGCTTGCTTCTTCAAGGCTCTCAGCACATCTCTGTCATTTGATTCAGGCAGGCCCAGGGGAAAACAGAATAGCAGGGGTCCTCTAACCTGGATCTGATGCTGGCCTCACCATTCCTTAGAGCAGAGATTCTCAACCTTCCTAATGCCGCGACCCTTTAATACAGTTCCTCATGCTGTGGTGACCCCCAACCATAAAATTATGCTCGTTGCTACTTCATAACTGTAATTTTGCTACTGTTAGGAATGGTAACGTAAATATCTGATATGCAGGATGTATTTTCATTGTTAGAAATGGAACATAATTAAAGCATAGTGATTAATCACAAAAACAATATGTAATTATATGTGTTTTCCGATGGTCTTAGGCGACCCCTGTGAAAGGTTCGTTCGACCCCCAAAGGGGTCGCGACCCACAGGTTGAGAACCACTGCCTTAAAGGCTGTGCTTCCCCGCCCACCCCTTACTCTCTTGCCCTCTTTAGGCTCCGATCTTCGTTTTTTATGATAATTACACCAAACCAAAAAGAAAAAACCTTTTATTGGGAGTAGCAAGGACTGGTCCACCTATCTGATAGGTCTTGAGAGAATAAATGTGATTTTCACATTATTTAGAGTTTGTTTCTTGTTTCCTCAAATATTCATTCTATCAAAAACCAAGTTTTCTTTTGGGGTTTATCATTTTCTTATTTGAGAATGTTAAGACACTATTTTGTGAAAAAGCCATTACTTTTCTGGTGACTTAAAAATATTCTTAAGGATAGTATTAAGTTATTTGTCAATTTTTATAGCTATTAAAAAACACTTTTTGAAATACATTTCTCAAATTGACTGGGAAGAGCAGTGATCTGTAAAAGGCAGCTCGGCCATTGTTCAAAAGCTAAATTGCCAGGTTTTCACTCCTATCCCTTCTCCTTACATTTGACTTCTCTTGAAGTACTTGTAGACACTCCAATAAAGGTATTGAACTCTGAGGTCACTAGTTAGCCAGGCATTCTAGTTTTTTTTATTTTTACTGATTTCAGAGAGGGAGGGAGAGGAAAAGAGAGGTAGAAACATCAATGATGAGAGAGTCATTGATCTGATGCCTCCTGCACAGCCCCCATGGGGGATCAAGCCCGAAACCCAGGCATGTGCCCTTGGTTGGAGTCGAACCTGGGACCCTTCAGTTTGCAGGCCAATGCTCTATCCACTGAGCAAAACCAGCTAGGACTCTAATTTTTTTTAAGCTTGTGATATTGATAAATGGAAGTAGGCAAATTATTAAAATTAGCATAATCTGGATTTGTCATTTCATACAATTGTACAATTGCGTTTTTAAGTATGTACTGAATATAGTACATAGCATTTCATAAATTAGATGCTTCTGTTTCAAGTAGAAAAGAATTATTTTCTATACTTTATTGATGATCTTGAAAGAGAAGAAAATTTGAGAACCTTAATGGCATACTTTGGATTTTTAGAAGTTATACATTTGTGGAATATTTAGAAGGCTCATTTTTCTGAGACTCTAGGCTCTTTTAGTTGTAATTTGAATAATTTCAGAAGAAGCTTTTTAAAAATACTTGTGTCTTTGCATAATGTTACTTATTATAATATTCTGGATAAGCATCTATTTTAATCAAGTATTGTTTTCTTTCCACTTTCGTGTGTGTCCAGATGTTTGTGGATTCTTCTGTGGGATTTGAGGGCACGTCTGTTGTAATCAGAAAACTCCAAGTATAGCAGCAGGGATGGATGAACAGGCTCTTTTAGGGCTAAATCCAAATGCTGATTCAGACTTCAGACAAAGGGTAAGTTAAGTTGGCTTAATTTTTTAAAACATGTTACCACAGTTTTGCATTAGAGGACTTGGATGCAAAGTACATCTGATGATGAAGGTTTAATTTGTGTAGAAATGAGTAGAGATAATATAATTTGAGGTACCGGAATATATTCTGAATATAGAAACACTGAGGGGTGTGATTTATTTTCTATTAAGTTGGCTCCACAAGTGTTAAAATCTCATGGGATTCAAGGTAGGATTTATGTCACATTGCTAATCATTGATAATTATTTTAAAATTGTAATACATAACATTGGTTAAGGGACTTTCTGTAGTAGCAGACATGCATATTTTATTTTCCCAGTGCATGGTTTGGTCTACACAAGTGGTTTAACCCTTGCATTAGTGATATTTAACATCCTTGTTTAGTCTAGGCAGACATGTAAATGAGCAGTTATGATATGCCATGTCCTAGCTTAAAGTGATCACATGTCAGGAATCCAATATGAAATAATGCTCGGATATTTGGGTTAACATTAACAATTAAACATAATGTAGCCTACACCTATAATTATGACTATAGTTGGATGATAAAAGAAACATCTAAAGAACAAGCCTATAATTAAATATTTAAAGATGTAGGCAATTTGAAGTCTAGGATAAGTGGAAGGAGAGGCATTTTCTTTCTTCATTCTACTTCTCATAGGAAAGGATATCTTTTATAATTTTAAATGAGGTTAACAATCTCATTAAATGTTAGCACTTTTACTTGGGCTTTTAAGCAGAAATTTTTTAAAATACGAATTTTTATTGAACTTAGAGAGAGAGGAAGGGAGAAGAAGAGAGAGAGACATCAATGAAAGAAACATCAATGGGCTGCCTCCTGCACACACCCCTAGTGGGGATTGAGCCTGCAACCAGATCATGTGCCCTGACCAGCAATCAAACAAACCTCTCTGTACAGGAAACAATGCTCAACCAACTAAGTCACACTGGCCAGGGCTAAGCAGAAAGTTTCTTTTTTTTTTTTTAATATATTTTATTGATTTTTTACAGAGAGGAAGGGAGAGAGAGAGTTAGAAACATCGATGAGAGAGAAACATCGATCAGCTGCCTCCTGCACATCTCCTACTGGGGATGTGCCCGCAACCCAGGCACATGCCCTTGACCGGAATCGAACCCGGGACCCTTCAGTCCGCAGGCTGACGCTCTATCCACTGAGCCAAACCGGTTTCGGCAGAAATTTTCTTAAGTAGTAAAAAAAATTTCAAGTACTTTGTAACATAGCGCCTATGCATGCCCCTGCTGTTAAGTGACCAGCCCTACAGCTAGAGGGAAATAACAGGAATTGAGATTTAAATAGCTAGCTAATTACAAGATATCCAACTGGTTAGGACATCAAAAGACATTAAAAGTCTATGTCTTGTGTGCCCATCTTTAAACCCTTAGTCACATAGTTGAAGCATCCTGGATCTTTACCTAATTCTGGCTTGGTATTGCATGGTTATTATAATAAAAGCCTTAAGTGTTTAGTTATTAGCTTTCTGTGTTATTTGTTTAGGTTCCTTTTTGAATATTTTTTGTGTGTTTTTTATTAAATTCCACCATCTGACAGATTTTTTTTAAAGTGCCATGATTACCCAGTTGGTATGGCTCAGTGGTTGAGCATCCACCCATGATCCAAAAGGTCATGGTTTGATTCCCTGTCAGGGCAACATACCTGGGTTGTGGGCTCCATCCCAGTGGGAGGTGTGCAGGAGGCAACAAATCAGTGATCCATCGTTGATACTTCGATCTCTCTAACCTTCTCCCTTCCTCTCTCTGATGTTTTTTTAAAAACATTTTTAAAAAAATGCCATGATTTTCTTTTCAAAAAAGTAACCAAGAAATTGTTAGTGTTTTTAATATTCAGAAGTTACGCTTTTCATCAGTAAAAATGGGTTCTGTCAATCACAGGCATATGTGGTCCAGGCTTCATTTGATATCCCATTAAGCCAACCTGAGTAACAGGATGGAAGAGGACAAGTCTTAGAGAAAAATGAGTTCTCATGGTCCTGATGTTAGAGTTCAGTAGTGGGGACCTAATTCGGCTTGGTGGTAAGAGAAATGACTCCCAACCACATTCTCATTCTAGTTCTGTTTTCTCCATGGGCAGTAAAAGCTGAATTATCTCTGTTGGCACTTAGAGACAATAGGACCTCAGAAAGAAGGTATGAGATAGAAGAACAGCATGATAAAAGCTTTGACTAGTTCGTTATTGCCAGAAAAAAAAATATTTTTCATGCTATTAACATGGATTTAGAGTGCAAAGACTAGTTAAAAACTGAGAACTTTCTAGTTATTAACTCATTTTTTAATGTGTGAATAGAATATCTTTGGCTTAAAACTTGCTGTTATTTCAGCAAAGTGGTATGTTAGTAACAATTCTAGCAGCTGAATTCCCTACCCTTCTTTTTTTGGTAAGTGGTAATGCAACTTACATGATTAACTTCCACCTTATCACCTGCCCTGGCCTTTGAGATATTTGTAAAGGAAACCCTAGACTTTATGAAATATTGTTGGATGACAACTGAGCTAGAGTCTTTTGCAGCTGCTTGGATTCCTATAGTCTTAGTTCTTAAAGATATCATTTATACTTTAGAAAGTATTTGGTGATCTTCATCTACTCACCTTCATTTACTTTGGTTCTCTGTCAGAAGGAGCAGCCACTGAGACCACGAATGAAAACTCATTCCCTCATTCATGCAGTTACATAATACAGGAAACCATCACCTAAAAAAGCGGTTTGTTTTTTTTTTGCTTTTTAAAAAAAACACAAAACCCTCTAATCCAAAGGGAAAAATAATTTTACATCTTGACCCAGTATATATGTATATGCATAAATGTATGTAACTAAATACATATAAACATTTATAACTAGAGCAAGTTACACAAAATAATAGTTATTGCTAAGTGTGGTACACTCTGATATTTTTATTCTGTTTCAATTTTTAAATTGCTATTAAAGACTGATAAAAATTATTTTTAATACAAACTTTTAAAAAACTATTGACTAGTCAAGATGATGTATTATATAATTATATACTTGAAACTGATACAATTTTATTAACTGGTGTCACCCCCATAAATTTAATAAAAATAAATAAAAATATTGCCTAATCAAAATTAGGTTTCGCTAAAGCTTAATGTTCCTTCTAATTTATTTCAAGGATTGTATCAGTATGTAATTACTTTACAATCATCTAGCACTGGCCCTGGACAATGTGGCCCAGTTAGTTGGGCATCATCCTGTGCACCAAAAGGTTGCCAGCTATATTCCCAGTCAGGGCACATGACTGGTTTGTGGGCTTTATCACCTGGGAGTCATGCAGGAGACAGCAGATCTATGTTGCACTCTCATGTCCATATTTCTCTCTCTCCCTCTCTTTCTGATAATAAACTATTCTTTAAAAATATCTAGCAGTGTTTCTAGTATATGTGTAAGTTTTTGGGTGTTTGAGATACTTTTCATAAGTTGTTGAGATTACTATTTGTCCATTGTCATATGTGAAACCTGCATCTGTCATTGATGCCATTTACAGCATGGAAGAGTGGCAGAAGTCGCTCCCCATTTTCCCAACAGTGTGGTAGCGACCACATGGACTTTGTGCTATATTCATTCTAGGGTATACAAGGCTCTGAATGCATGAATAGAGGGATGAGAAATGATTTAGCTATTTCCTAAAGCTTTCACCTTTTCAATTATTTGAGTACTTTCTCAAAATTCATTATCATGCAGTTGTACTCTGATTTTAATCTCACATTTTAGGGAACTTACATGATATAGTTGAATTGAAATAGTCTCTGTTTAATTAAACCAAATGGCATACATTATGTTCTGTCTTTTATAATCACCTCTTTAATAGCATATTTGCTATGAAATAGGAAAACACGCTTTATATATCATTTTTACTTGCTTTTGATGAGTACTTGTATGTTTTCTCTCTTGAGCCTCCTAATAATCCAGTGAGGTTTGAAGGACATTTTTGTGTTTCCTTTGCTGTGAGGAAACAGGTTCAACTTTCTAACTGATGGGTTTGTTTTCTATTTAATCTTTTCTCTAAAATCATTAAGTGGCACATAGCAAAAGCCCCAATGCAAAGTTTCAGCTACTTTTCTTTAGATTCACTGATTTATTACTGGTTTGTGATTCACAGAATATTTGTTTAGTGTTGAGGGCATTGAGATTGACATTACAAATGCATTTTTGCTTTTCTATCTTACAGGCCCTGGCCTATTTTGAGCAGTTAAAGATCTCCCCAGATGCCTGGCAGGTGTGTGCTGAAGCTCTAGCCCAGAGGACATACAGGTAATTAAAACAAAAATTTGCATGACTCTTAGAATTTAAATTTCTGTGAACTTGACAGGACTTAAATTTACCTGTGTTTGGAAAATGTTTTTATAAGAACATTTTATGAACTGTGTTTTGGGAAATCATTTAGTGTAGAAATGAGAAAAATAGTAAACTAATAATTTGGCTCTTCCAGGATTGACTTTTCAGTAGAACTATCCTTTGCCTCATGCTGTGCACCTGACAGCATATCCCGACTAGAATGTAGTACATTAAAACTTCCTTATTTTCTTTTTCTTAAAATATATTTTTATAGATTTTAGAGAGGAAAGGAGAGGGAGAGAGATAAAGGAACATCAATGATCAGAGAGAATCCTCAATCAGCTGCCTCCTGCACACCTCCTACTGGGGATCAAGTCTGCAACCTGGGCCTGTGCTCTTGGCCAGAATCAAACCTGGGACCCTTCAGTCCGTAGACCGATGCTCTATCCACTGAGCCAAACCGGCTAGGGCTATTTTTACTTTTTTAAGTATATTTTTATTGATGTTTAGGGAGAGGAAGGGAGAGAGATAGAGAGATAGAAACATTAATAAGAGGAAGTTATCAATTGGCTGCCTCCTATACGGCCCCCACTGGGCATCAAACCCGCATCCTGGGCATATGCCCTCACTGGGAATCAAACCATTCCTTATTTTCTTATGATGTGAGTGATGGTTGGTTTTCTAAAGAGTTGGTAAAGGAGGTAATCAAATTATAATATTAATTTTTTATTTTAATTTAAAGTATATTAGCATTCAATTACCAATCTTTATTTAAAATATGGAACTCTTCACGAATTTGTGTGTCATCATTATGCAGGGACCATGCTAATCTCTCTATTGTTACAATTTTATTTTTATTTATTTATTTTTTAATATATTTTATTGATTTTTTACAGAGAGGAAGGGAGAGGGGTAGAGAGTTAGAAACATCGATGAGAGAGAAATATCGCAGCTGCCTCCTGCACACCCCCTGCTGGGGATGTGCCTGCAACTAAGGTACATGCCCTTGACCAAAATCGAACCTGGGACCCTTCAGTTCGCAGACCGACGCTCTATCCACTGAGCCAAACCGGTTAGGGCTATTTTTACTTTTTTAAGTATATTTTTATTGATGTTTAGGGAGAGGAAGGGAGAGAGATAGAGAGATAGAAACATTAATAAGAGGAAGTTATCAATTGGCTGCCTCCTATACGGCCCCCACTGGGCATCAAACCCGCATCCTGGGCATATGCCCTCACTGGGAATCAAACCAGCAACCTCTTGGTTCTTGGATCATTACGCAACCGCTGAGCCACACCAGCCGGGCTATATTGTTCCAGTTTCAGTATAAGTGCTGCTGAATCGAGCACTCACTTACCAATCTTGGTGTTGGACTGAGGTCTTTTCTTTGTGTATATGCTACTAGCATTCACTTTATCGCTCTTACGTTGATCAGACCCATAATCCATCCTCTACATTGAGGAATAATGAATGCAGGTTCCTAAGCTTTTTAGTTATTTGTCCCCCTCTCTCCAAGTCTTATGGTTATCTAACCCACATTACATATATACAAGGATTTCCCCCTGCAATGTGATTCCCTATGAAGTCTTTTGAAAGCTTCAACTTGATTTTTACAAAAATAAGAACTCTCATCATGCTCATTTATTAGTTTATATTACAAAAGAGGTGCAGCTGGCATAGTGAGACTTGGAGAAACACAACCGACCAGCTATAAGCAAACAACTTGCTTCTGTGAGTAGAAGTTCCTGGAGGCTAGTGATGACTCCTCGCGGAGGTCTCCGCATGCTGTGGGTATTAGTTACTACATTTTACAGACAAAACCAAGTGTTCCAGTTTATTGAAAAAGTTGGTTTTGAGAACATACATATGTCTTAGAGTAAATAAGAACCAGCTCTTAATTAAAAGCTTCTTATAGTTTACTTTTTGAGTGGGAAATTTAAGTCTTGTCTACTTAGTTTAAGGCTTCAATGTCATCCATGATAAGGATAAAAATCCTAAGGTCTTAGAAGAGGTGCTAAATAAACCTAACTTTAAAAAACTCTCAAAGGATTGTTTCAGCCCTGGCCAGGTGACTAAGTTGGTTGGAGCATCGCCCCATAGACAAAAGGATGCGGGTTTGATCCCTGGTCGGGGCAATTACGGGAAGCAACCAATTAATATTTCTCACATTGATGTTTCTCTCCCTCCCTCCCTCCCTCCTTCATCTCTCTCAAAGGCAATGAAAACATATTCTCGGGTAAGGATTAAAAAAAAAAAAAGATTGTTTCATTTATTTGGTTAATTCATGTTGTCTAAATGAACATCTCCATTCTTGTAGTGACCAGTTAGCTTTATATATGAAAAATGTTCTATGACAAATCCTGGCTCAAACTATCTATCTTGGATGAATAGATTGTTCTTCACTAAAGGGACTTTGTCAGAGTTTGTAGCTAGCTCACTGCAACTCTGTGGCTCACCCCTAGAGAGACAAGTGAAAGTCAATAATTGGTGTATACTTATTTTTGTTCTCCTTTTGTAAGGGCAATATATTTGTACCTTGGTTTTCTGCATGATGTTTGAGGCTAGACTGCCAGTCAGGTGATACCGGGTGTTTTGCATTTGGCTGCAATAGAACTGTCTAGGGTTGAATTTTAAGTATGACTTTGATAAACAACTGATTTAACTCAGTCTCTGGCAGTTCTGCCATTTGTCGTTTTAACACCTAGCCTTTAGCAGTTGTTCCAGGAACCCTAACATCTAGAATTTGGGGGGGGGGGGGTCTTTTATTTGCAAAGTACTATACTTAAGGTGTATCTTAATTTGTTAGGTTGTTCTGCTTGCCAGATTTGGTGGAAATACTGAGTATTGTATAATATTTGAAGTTCTCTTAGCTTTTTAAACAAATAGATAAGAATGTAATAAATGAGATGAATAAGTAGAAAACAAGCCAAAGGTCTATTTTGAGAAACTTTTTAACTATGTTATTCATTAATATTTTATCTTTGATTTGTTTTCCCCAATTCATATTCTGCTTATTTTCTTTTTCCTAGTGATGATCACATCAAGTTTTTCTGCTTTCAAGTTTTAGAACATCAAGTTAAATACAAGTAAGTCTTTTTCTCACTGCTTGACACTGAAGTTTGTGGGAAGAGGCCATTTTTTAAAATTAGTTTTTCCCTTTTTAGGAAACCATAATACAGCTTGTAATTTAACAGTGTATGTGACATCCAGTTTATAGCTGTATTTTGATTTGTCCCAAAGTGCTTTAACAATACTGAATTTGTTGGTTACATGTAAATATCCAACATTTTGCAGGGAAAACAAAACAGATTTCCAGTTTCTCTGAAAATATCAGAAGATGTAGCAATACCCTGCCTGTTTTCTACATGACTGCTCTCTGTAAGAGTTGAGCGGCAGCATGGGCACTTGTATTCAGAACCCCTGCTTTAATTAGGTGAAAACAATGAATCATAGCTCAGAGGACCCTTCGTCTGTCTATTGATTTATTCTGTAAACCACAGATCTCAGAAGATGGACTTCCATTTGAAAAAATTGTATAGCTGCCATTTTTTCTATGTGAACCTAACCACAAATTAAACTAATACCAATATTGATACTCCACCTGCCACTCTCACACTTATCATTTTTCCTTAAAGCAAGTGATGAGAGAGGCATTATCAGTTTATTTTAGAGAACTTCAGATCATTGAGTGCTATACAAATTTTCCTTTTCAAATATATGAGGTCCTTATTTTTTAAAACCGCAGACACCAAATATAGCCATTGTTATTTTTTCTTCTCTATTTTGAACAGATATTCAGAACTAACTACTGTTCAACAGCAACTAATTAGGGAGACGCTCATATCTTGGCTTCAAGCTCAGGTAAAATTGTAATTTCATTTAGTACCTCAAATTGCCAGATATTTAAATTTTTATTTTTGCAAGCGTTTGCAACTTTATGTCAATGTGGATCATTTACCCTCTATTTCATCCTGTAGCTCTCTTAGAAAGTACTGGTTTTGAAGATCATGGGTAGATGAAAGCTTAGCAGTAATTTTAAATTGTATCAATAACTGAAACTATCATGCTTTCCATGACACATTGTGGAAACTTGGTTTTAAAATGTTATTTTTTTTTTTACTACTTGACAAAAGCAGCTTTTCTGTTCACTCTTAAAGGTGACCCCCTCGTATGGGGAAGTAAAGTACAGCATAGGGAATATTGTCAATAATATTGTAATAACTATGTATGGTGCCAGTTGGGTACTAGACTAATCAGGGGGGATCACTTTGTAAATTACATAAGTGTCTAACCATTATGCCATGCACCTGAAATTGAATGTCAATTGTAATTGAAGCTTTCTTTTTAATGTTAAAAATCTTTTAAAAAACACATAAAAATGAATCCTCCTGGACAACCTCTTCACAAAGACCCCATTTCAAAATGGCCAATCAAGTTCTTAGTTCATAGTATGTTCTTTTTTTTTTTAATATATTTTATTGATTTCTTACAGAGAGGAAGGGAGAGGGACAGAGAATTAGAAACATCAATGAGAGAGAAACATCAATCAGCTGTCTCCTGCACACACCCCAGTGGGGATGTGCCCGCAACCAAGGTACACGCCCTTGACCGGAATAGAACCTGGGACCCTTGAGTCTTCAGGCCGACGCTCTATCCACTGAACCAAACCGGTCAGGGCCATAGTATGTTCTTATTTGTTAATTTTGGTTAATGTACATATAGCATTTGTATAGTTAGAAATTTTATTTTCCTATAAAGAACAAGCAGTTAAAAAAAAAAAAAAAGAAAGAAAAAAAGAACAAGCAGCTAGAAGAAAAACAATTGAATTTTTTTCCTTCGGAAAATTAATAGGAACTGGTAAAACTCTACGCCTGAAACTTTTCTCTAAAAGTGTGAGAATGGAGAAAAATAAAGTGTGAGAATAAGAAATAACCATCAACACGTTTGTTCATTTGATTATTCCTCATCTGCTCAGTTGCTTAAATACTTTGGTCATTTTTAAGCATATTGGTTGCATAGCTAATCTAGACCATGTTGAAGTTTGATATGTTTTTTGCCTATTAATGATAAATACGAAAACCAAGTGTTTGAAACTTTTTAATTTACATTTAATTTCACGGACTGTTTCTCTGATTGTCAGATGCTGAATCCTCAAGCAGAGAAGACCTTTATACGAAATAAAGCAGCCCAAGTCTTCGCCTTGCTTTTTGTTACAGAATATCTCACTAAATGGCCCAAGTTTTTTTTTGACATTCTCTCAGTAGTGGACCTAAATCCAAGGGGAGTAGATCTGTACCTCCGAATCCTCATGGCTATTGATTCTGAATTGGTGGATCGTGATGTAGTGCATACATCAGAGGCAAGTAACTTCCCTTTAATTTTTAGGTTTTTTTATTTTGTTTCTTTAATTTTATTTATTGATTTGAGAGAGAGAGCAACATCAATTTATTATTCCACTCATTTATGGATTCATTGGTTGCTTCTTATATGTGTCCTGACCAGTGATTGAACCCACAACCTTGGCATATTGGGATAGGCTTTAACCAACTGAGCTACCCAGTTAGAGCCTAATTTTTAGTTTTTAATATATATTTTATAGGAGATAATGAGCACATAATAAAAGGAGCATAAGTCTTATTTTTGAGACAAACTTTCTTAAGAATAATTATTTACTCAACATTTTGAATTTTGTTTTACAAAGGAACTTAAATTTGTCTTCTCTCCCCCATGTAGGTTGAAATTAGAATAGTTAGATTTTTTTTTTTTTACTAGGTGAGCACTTACTCATGTGAAATACGCAAATTTTTTTTCTCCTGTGAATTTGTAGGGATGTGATCTATATTGACTACTGCTGTGTAGTCACTGACTGAGGAAGAAGCATTGCTTATGAATCAGTGCTGGGTTCTTCTGTATTCTCAGTCACATAGCCCATTGCCTTATATAGTTCATGACCTGATATAATTTTTTTTAATTGATTGATTTTAGAGGGAGGGGAAAAGGGGGAAGGAGAGAGAGAAAAAAACCACATTGATTTGTTGTTCCACTTACTTGTGCATTTTTTGGTTCATTCTTGTATGTGCCCTCACCAGGGATCAAACCCACAATCTTGGGGTATTGGGATGACACTCTAACCAACTGACCTACCGTCCACGGCTTTGTCTCCTTATTAAAGAACACAACAGAAATAGTTTAATTCAAGTGTTTATAATAACTTTAAATTCATTGTATGTCAAACATTTATAAAGGTTATTTTCATGCATTTAATTTATTGCTATTTAACTTAAACATCATGTTTGTATTATATTGAGCAATACTCAATTACTTAAGATTTCTAAATGATGTGTATTTATAGTTTATGTTTAATAAGAGATCAAGTCTAGCACTGAGGAAGAGAATGGAAAGAGGAAATAGAATCACCGGGTATGATTTTAGAGCTGATAAATAGGAAATGTGTTGAAAGTCTGGAAGTTTAAGTGGTGAGGTAATTATTGTGGGCAACTATTCAGATGTCAAACATTATTTTGTGAGGTAGTCTTCTTTGATCGCGTATAAGGTGTTTTGTTTTGTTTTTAGGAGGCACGTAGAAATACTCTAATAAAGGATACCATGAGGGAACAGTGCATTCCAAACTTGGTGGAATCATGGTACCAAATCCTGCAAAATTATCAGTATACTAATTCGGAAGTGACATGTCAGTGCCTTGAAGTAGTTGGGGCTTATGTATCTTGGATAGACTTATCCCTTATAGCCAATGATAGGTAAGTATAAGTCTTTTTAAAATATTAGCCTGCAAAATACATTAATTTGAAAACATAACAATTCTATTCCATTGCCAGGTTTATAAATATGCTGCTAGGTCATATGTCAATAGAAGTTCTACGGGAAGAAGCATGTGACTGTTTATTTGAAATTGTAAATAAAGGAATGGATCCAGTTGATAAAATGAAACTAGTAGAATCTTTGTGTCAAGTATTACAGTCTGCTGGGTTTTTCATCATTGACCAGGTCAGTAAATTTATATATAAAGTTTTTTAAATTGTTAGAACAAACTGGGATAGGTAGTAATTTAAATATGCTTTCTTTTTTTAAAATATATATTTTATTGATTTATTACAGAGAGGAAGGGAGAGAGAGATAGTTAGAAACATTGATGAGAGAGAAACATCGATCAGCCGCCTCCTGCACACCTCCCACTGGGGATGTGCCCGCAACCAAGGTACATGCCCTTGACCGGAATCGAACCTGGGACCCTTCAGTCCGCAGGCCGACACTCTATCCACTGAGCCAAACCGGCTACGGCTTTCTTTTTTTGTTGTTGGAAACTCCCCTTGAGATTATAATAATGAAACACTGCATCTTGAAAGCCATAATATTTCTGTAGCATTTGTTTTAGGCAATGGATTATACCAGTTCTTAAACTTGAAAATCTGGGATGGTACCTTCGGATGTTCATTTCTAACAAAGTCCTGGGTGATGCTGATACTACTGGTCCACAAACCATACTTGTAGCAAGAGACTATACTATTTACATGACAGTGCATTTTGACCAAAATTAGACTTGGTTATAATTGTTACATTTTCATCATACTTTTGAATGGTTACTTATTTGAGTTGTTAGAATTTAATTCCAACAGCTTTGGGTGTGGTAAAGTAGTAATTTAGATACACAATTGGAAAGTTTTCATTTTACCTATGACAGTGATAAAGAATTACTAAGAAATCTTTGTATTGCTGATATGTTATTAGCATAGCTCTAGTGTTTTCCTTGCTGACAAACAATATTGTTTTCTTATACTGCTAATAATTGTCCTGGTAAAAGACCTAAAATAATGAAGTTAAAAATATATTTCTATAGGAGAACATTATAAGGATAATTAATGAAAAAAATCTAAGTTTGAGTTCTGGCTCTAACTGATATGACCTTAGGTAGGTAATTATAATAGCAGTATCTCTTTGCAGCAATAGTTAAGGCTCAAATTAAATAGTATCAGAAAGGACTGTTGTAAGTTGTTACACATACTTTGATTTTATTAAAGCATATTTACTGAATTCAGTAGTTTAAAGAGAAGGTTCTAAAACCATATGTCCCTATTTTTAAGCTTTTATAAAGTCAGCAATGTTTATAGTACTATAATCATTAAAAACAGTTGCTTTAGCCCTGGCCAGTGTGGCTCAGTTGGTTGAGTGTCGTCCCATGCACTAAAAGGTTGCCAGTTTGATTCCTGGTCAGGGCACATGCCCAGGTTGTAGGTATTTTTTATTTTTATTTTTTAAATATATTTTTATTGATTTTAGAGAGGAAGGAAAAGGGAGAGAGAGATAGAAACATCAATGATGAGAGAGAATCATTGATTGGCTGCCTCCTGCATGATCGGGGATTGAGCCCACAACCTGGGCATATGCCCTGACCAGGAATCAAACCATGACCTCTCTCAGTTCACAGGTCAAGGCTCAATCACTGAGCACACAGTCCAGGCTGTGGGTATTTTTTTAAGTTGCTTTAAAGCAGGGGTCCTCAAACTACGGCCTGTGGGCCACATGCAAATACAAATATTGTATTTGTTCCTGTTTTGTTTTTTTAACATCAAAATAAGATATGTGCAGTGTGCATAGGAATTTATTCATAGTTTTTTTTTGTTTTTTTTTTTTCATAGTTTTTTTTTAAACTATAGTCCGGCCCTCCAACACTCTGAGGGACAGTGAACTGGCCCCCTGTTTAAAAAGTTTGAGGACCCCTGCTTTAAAGAGTACTAGTGTATAATAATAGTAGAAGAATTCAAATTCTAAAAATTTCCCAGTCAAAATGTTAGAATTGTTAAATGTTAGTTTAAAATTGAATCCTTTAATTGGCATTTGATTCATTCTAAAGTTTAGGGTTTTTCCTCTTTACTCTTAGGTGTGTGATTTTAAATTGAGGACTGCCTTGATTCCTTTCAGGAAGAAGATGTTGACTTCCTTGCCAGATTTTCTAAACTGGTAAATGGAATGGGACAGTCATTGATAGTTAGCTGGACTAAATTAATTAAGAATGGGGATATCAAGAATGCTCAAGAGGCACTACAAGCTATTGAAACAAAAGTAGCACTGATGTTGCAGCTACTAATTCATGAGGATGATGATATCTCATCTAACATTATTGGATTTTGTTATGATTATCTTCATATTTTGAAACAAGTGAGTCTTTATTTTAACTTTTTGTCCAGGATAATATAGAAGGGTCACACAGAATTGGAAACTAATAGGAAAAATGAAAATAGCCCTAATTCTAACACCTAATGACATTTGCTGTTATATATTAATGTATTTCCTTTTTCTTTTTTAAACTTTTTATCCAGAAAACAAATTTCCAGGTTCTATAATTCATAAGACTGATAACAAGCTTCAGAATTAATGATAGGTTTAGGTTATATTTTTTATTTTTGAATCATGTTTATTTCTTAATACAGTAGATATGTTGTTAAACATAGTTTATTTTATTAATTACATATAAATAATTTTTGTACAATTAAAATTTTCCCCCAGAGAATTACTTTCAATAAGAACTTAAAATGTAGAGGGTATTAGTCTCTGTATTATAGCATGTAGCCTTTTTAAGAATAAGTAACTTCCCATTACAACATTAGGTGAGAGAACCATTCCTATTTTATTTATATTGATTAGTTTAATCAAGTCAAGCGTAAAATAATTTTTTTTCCACACTGAATTTAGCTTCTGTTTGTTATAACGCCTCTACGCTTACTTTAAGACATTTTTGGCAATGGGGAAAGGTATGAAGAAAATTCAGATCACTATTGGTAATCCCACTGTGTATCTCATAGTGGATTCTTAGGCCTTTTTTTGCCTTGTTCACAACAAGGCAAGATCATACTTTACTGTCCTATAACCTGCTTCTTTGCTGAAAGCATTATAAGTATCTTTAAAAATCAAATTCATTTATATGTCTTTGCCTGCATTTCAAGTTATTTACCAGAAATGGAATTGCTAGATCTTAGGTACATTTTAAATATAGGATGGGACAAACGTAGGTTTACAGTGTGAGTATGCAGAACACAGAATTTATTCTTGTGTTATTATTTATTAATTATTGTATTATTTTCCATACGAACAACTGTAAGTGTACTTTTGCCCCCACCCTGTATAGAAAGGAGCTGCCAGACTATCCTCCAGAAAAGTGTGCATGTTTTAAAAAATGTTAATCTATTAGAAAAATATTCTGATGAGTAAGTATAACTTTAGGAAACCTAACAAATTATTGCTTACTTTTTAACAGCTTTCAGTGCTCTCGGATCAGCAAAAAGCTAATGTAGAGGTAATTGACTTCTTTTTGCTTCTTTTAAACTGGTAATAGTATCTGTGTCTATAGTTTGCCTTTAAATATAGCTTAACTCCTGATTTTATGAAATTAAAGGAGACTGACAAAAGGTATTTTATTCTTAATTATAGGCAATCATGTTGGCCGTTATGAAAAAATTGACTTATGATGAGGAATATAACTTTGAAAATGAGGTAAGAATTTTGCATTGAGGAGAAATCAGTTTTAATTTCATTGTTTACTTACATCACGTTAATATTTCAAGGTTTGATTATTTTAGAGTCCTTTAAAACAAGATATATTTTTAAAATTAGCCTGATTATATTAACCTCAACTGTATGTAGAATTAATGGAAGCCTCATAATACTTCACATTTGGTACTTTTTTAAAAAACATTTCATAGCATTGATCTTTATAAAATATTGACAATATTTTTGGTGATCTTATCTTACTTTATATTTAACGAGAGTGATAAATTGAGGCCCAGTTGGTGGACCTCAGATCATAAATGTGAGTGGGAGAGTGGGAATGAGGTATTTAATGGCCTGGACTTGTTCTGGTTAGAAGTCTTGTCTAGGATTGCTAGGGAGTCAGCTTCCCATCAAATACAAGGTCATCAGGTGCTTCCTAGTAATTCAGTCATGACATAATACTGTTTAGTTGTGTGCTAGTGACCTATTCCTTTCTTTGGGCATTCAGATACTTTGGACTATAGAAGGATAATGGTGATGCTAACCAACACACTGTGTACTTAAAGCACAAGGCTCATTACATGTAATTGCTTCTATCATGCAATATTATAGTTTTTACAGTGAACAGAAAGATACAAGGAGTATAAATAAGGTGCTGAAGTTCTCACAGAACCCAATGTGAACCTCTTCTGACTCTAGATTCTTATCCTTAATTTCCTTCCTGTACTATTTCTGGTTCTGGCTTTCAAGATCTAGGACTATGTTCAGAAATACTTATTTGTGAGCAGGAGGGGAAGGTCTACTAAGCCTAGTAAGTTTTCCTGTATACATGAATATTGATGAAATAAATGAAAGTATTAAATTTGTAAGTGCAGAAAACTAATGACAGTTGACCATTTACATGAGTTTTATAATCTTTTATGTTTTTAAAATGAGAATTTTAAAATCCATCATAGGGTGAAGATGAAGCCATGTTTGTAGAATATAGGAAACAACTGAAGTTGTTGTTGGACAGGCTTGCTCAAGTTTCACCAGAGTTACTGCTGGCTTCTGTTCGTAGAGTTTTTAGTTCTACACTGCAGTAAGTTTGTTATTGTTTTGATAACAGGTCATCTCTTTCCTTTTCTCCCTGGTGATGGTTTACAATAAGTGATTCACTACTTTATTAATCTGTGTGACTTACTAAGATTTTATGTGTATCTCTGAAACAGTGCACTTAATCACCTTGATTTTTCTTGATCCTTGAGGGGAAACACTACTTTTTAGAACATAAATAATAATGGATAGCATCAGTTATTTCTACTTTTTGGTATAAATTATACTGCCTGGCAAAGTTAACAATATCTGCCCTAGCTGGTTTGGCTCAGTGGATAGGGCATTAGCCTGTGGACTGAAGGGTCCCAGGTTCCATTCCGGTCAAGGGCACATGCCCGGGTAGTGGGCCTGATCCCCAGTGGAGGGGGCTGGCAGGAGACAGCCAATCAATGATTCTCTCTCATCACTGATGTTTCTCTCTCTCCCTCATCTTCCTCTCTGAAATCAATAAAAATATATTTTTTTAAAAATTAACAATATCTATGACTTCTTAATAATTAAAGAGGCTTTTGTTAGTGTCTTTTTATCCTTTGCATCACTAATTTTGTATAAAAAGTGTATGTTCAGGTCTCAGTAACATATTATGCCTTGGTAGGAATTGGCAGACTACACGATTTATGGAAGTTGAAGTAGCAATAAGATTGCTGTATATGTTGGCAGAAGCTCTTCCAGTATCTCATGGTGCTCACTTCTCAGGTGATGTTTCAAAAGCCAGTGCTTTGCAGGATATGATGCGAACTGTAAGTATACTGAAAATAATTTATTTGAACATAATTTCCTGTTTTCACTATAAGCTAATCAGAGTCTCTTATTAGAGTTTAGTATCTGTTAAAGGGGGACATTTTGATGTTACAATAAATAAAGATAGATTTCTTAACTTTTTCTTGCTCCAGTTGGTAACATCAGGAGTTAGTTCCTATCAGCATACATCTGTGACATTGGAGTTCTTCGAAACTGTTGTTAGATATGAAAAGTTTTTCACAGTTGAACCTCAACACATTCCATGTGTACTAGTAAGTAAACATTTTACTTATTTTCAATTTTTGTTATTTTCCCATGTATTTCAGCTAATGAGCAGGTAGTATTCTATTTTTCTTTTATAACTTTTTCCACAGCCAGAGGTTCTCAAAAACTTTTTTCAGAAACTCTTGAATGCACTGATACTAACCCCTCTTCCATTAAAAAAAAATTTTCTGTCACCTAAAGTCCTCAAGGGTCTATTTGTGTGTTGAGTAAGGTTTCTTGTTATATATAGTGTTTGGTTCTTGCCTTCTAGAAGCTAAGAAAAAAACTTTGATATAAATAAAAATGTTTCACAAAAGTCGCAACAGGAGTTTTAAACAAGTGCAGCAAAAGTAAAAGTGTCTCTGTTTCTTTAGATGGCTTTCTTAGATCACAGGGGGCTGCGGCATTCCAGTGCAAAAGTGCGGAGCAGAACTGCCTACCTGTTTTCTAGATTTGTCAAGTCTCTCAAGTAAGTACAAAATTTCAGCTGTTATGTTTTATTCTTATATTTAGGATTATTAAATACAACATATAAATTATCTTCTAAGAGCCTGTGGTAGATTTGGTTCTTTCTGTTCTAAGGCATTTTTTAAGTATTCCTTTTTTGTATCATGATGTTAGGACTTTTTTTCATTCTCATTAATTTACTTCATTCGTTTAAAAGTGATTTGTTTGCATACTTGTATATGTAACACTAATAACATTATGTAATTACATAACCAATAGTTTTATTGCTATGGATCAATAGTATATGGCTTCTTTGAAATTCTAAAGAATATATTCCTTGGAAATACATTTTTAACCTAACCTGTTTTATATTCTTTACTAGTACCAGTTTTTGGCATGAAAACTATTCATTCTTAGGCTTATAAGGTTGTAATTTTTAAAAATCATCATTAGTCTTAATCACATGTGACTAGCTTAGAACTGATTTTTTAGTTCTGCCTTACCGGAGGGTTTAGTGTTTTTAGCAACTTTTCAAGCACTATTACTTATGTTATTGTGATTTTCCTTTTTGCCTTTATTCAGTAAACAAATGAATCCATTCATTGAGGATATTCTGAATAGAATACAAGATTTATTGGAGCTTTCTCCACCTGTAAGTACCTATTCTTCCAAATTACAGATTTTCCCCAGATTTTGAGGCCACATACACCTTTAGCACTAATACTTTCGTGGGCTTTTTTTTAATGAGGGTGGTGTGTGCAAGGGTTAGTTCTGTTTACCAACACTGTTGAGGTAGCTATAATAATAAAAGCCTAATGTGCTAATTAGACCAGAGGACGAAGCTGGGGCTACAGCCGCGAGATCGAGGAAGCCGCTGCCGCTGCGAGGGGAGGGCTCCAGGCAGCCGTCCGTGGCTGTGAAGGCCTACTCTTGCACGTGTTTTGTGCATTGGGCCTCTAGTAGTAAATAAAACAGTAATAGAAGTAGAAAAAAAGCAAGAGTTGACTGACAAATTTGGCAATGTGAGAAATAGTCTGCTTTCTCTATACTGTTAAATGTTGATGAAGTGTTTTATGGAGAAGGAAAAATTCAGTTTCCAAATTATTTAGTACTATGATCATATTGGGCCTTCTCAGTGACTGCTACTGTTAGACTGAAGCTTTTCTGTGTTTAATTTTTCAGGCTTAGGATAAAATTTTGATGCTGGTTTTTCTGAATATTTTGGTGTCCATTTCACTAGAAAGACTTAAGTTGGGGTGCTTTGTAAGCACATCTTGATGGATATTAGTACATGTTTTTGTTTACTAAATTGACTCAATTCTTTTTCACTTTGATACAAAATATTACTAGAACTGCCATTTAAAAAGTGTTGAACAAAAATAATACTGTTCTTTTAAGTAAATACCAGCACTTAGGGTACACAGCTTATGTAATTTCACTACATGAAAGGTTAGTAGTGAATTATATGGTTAAAAATTATCTTTGCCTACATACTAGAAAAGCTGATATCTAAAGTACTTCTCACGGTTATTGCCAGTTTTCCTTGGCAGTTCACGGTAACCCAATTTTTGGGTACCTTATATTTCTGTAGCACTTTATCTTTGTATTCTCAACTCCTAGAGCATTGATTAGTCTTAGTGGTACCTAAAAATGCTTTAGTTACTTCTAGATTGGGAATTTTTTTTTTTTAAGAAATGAGAATATGACATAATTTA
The DNA here is from genome assembly GCF_000327345.1 of Myotis davidii. Taxonomy (NCBI): domain Eukaryota; kingdom Metazoa; phylum Chordata; class Mammalia; order Chiroptera; family Vespertilionidae; genus Myotis; species Myotis davidii. Next base: position 539,273 of record NW_006295054.1, read on the forward strand.
TCTGTTTTTAGACAAGGTTTTATGTATTTCTTAATAGGGAGCTTGAGTGTTGGACCTAGAAGGGCCTCTGATATTTCCCCACACTCCTCTTGGCCTCCCCTACTGCATAAAAAAATAACAAAATTCAATAAAAGTGACCCATATATGGGATGTCTGCTTATGCCTGAATGAGATCTGGTTCTGTATTTGCAGTCTTATTTTCAAACGTTTTAAAGTAATAACCGTTGTGAATGTGCATATGTATTTATTGTGTGGTTGTTGTTGTTATTCAACTCTTAAACACTCTTTAAAATATTAACTTGTGTGGCCTTTGTACTAACGTTCAAAGTACCTTTGTACACCTCATTTTTAGCCACCAACAATCTTACAAATAAGAGTTTTACAAGAGAAAACAAGGTAGAAGGCTAACTAATAATTATGACTATTTGCAAAGTCTTGAAAAGGGTAGACTTAGACCCACGATCTCTTTACCTCTACTTCAGTTTTCTTTCTGTTATATGGTCTTAGGAGAAAATTTGTTTTTATAAGCACTCAATCTACTTTTAATAGTGAGTTGATGTCATAGATTACACTTGCTTTTGCACTTTGCTTAAATGAGAGGACTTAAATGCGGAAAAACTTCAGTGAGACTAAATTTTATTTTAGGAGAATGGTTACCAGTCTTTGTTGAGCAGCGATGATCAACTATTTATTTATGAGACAGCTGGAGTGCTGATTGTTAATAGTGAGTACCCAGCAGAACGGAAGCAAGCGTTAATGAGGAATCTGTTGACTCCACTAATGGAAAAGTTTAAAATTCTGTTAGAAAAATTGATGCTGGCGCAAGATGAAGAAAGGCAGGCTTCTCTAGCAGACTGTCTCAACCATGCTGTTGGATTTGCCAGGTGAGTTAAGATTATTAAGTGAGTGACTGTACACAGACAAGACCATTTATTTGTCTGCATCTTTTAGAATTGGGCACATATCTGAGATTCCAAAACTGGATTGTCTAGACCAGGGGTGGGCAAACTTTTTGACTCGAGGGCCACAATGGGTTCTTAAACTGGACCGGAGGGCCGGAACAAAAGCATGGATGGAGTGTTTGTGTGAACTAATATAAATTCAAAGTAAACATCATTACATAAAAGGGTACGGTCTTTTTTTTCAATAGTTTTATTCATTTCAAACTGGCCGGATCCGGCCCGCAGGCCGTAGTTTGCCCACGGCTGGTCTAGAGAATTATCTAAGCTTTCTTTTCTAAATCTAGTGAATTAGAAGACTTAGCTGAAGAAGGGAATAGATTACGTAACATTCTGCCTTTCTGTCTTGACAACTGAGTCCTTAACTTTGACTTCTTTGGTGTAAATTGATTGTGTATTTAAGGGGATTAGCTAAAGTGTTTATATATCAGTTACTAATTGGGAAATCTTGGTGTTCGGTTTTGGTATCTTAAAGAGTAGGTCCTTAGACTTCTTTTTACCTGTTGCATTGTGTCCTGAAGACCACCCAAGCTGCTATTTCTTTCTCTCTACCCATAACTTTTATTGGCAAACAATAACAGCATATAAGTTATAGTGGTTGCTGATTATAAGTTATATAAAGCAATTGCTCTATGGAATATTTCAGTGCAAAAGCTAATATTAGAGAGTTGTAGAAATAACTTGATTCTAAAGATTGTTTTCTAAATTTAAATGGGTAATTTGCAGATTATGTAGTAGGACAGTCTGGTCATAGTAAGTGGATTTTCCCCCTCTTTTCTGCATACTTCATCAGTAGGATTTTAATAAAACATTTAGGTGGATTCAGATTAGAGGATTATAATAACTACATCGCATTCATTTAGAATTGTCTACCAGTTTTGTTAGTTTTATAATTTATCGTGCATTGTTTTTATTTCTCCATAAAAATTTTAAAGAATAAAGTTAAAAATAGTTGCCTTATTTTACTTATCTAGTCGGACCAGCAAAGCTTTCAGCAACAAGCAGACTGTGAAACAATGTGGCTGTTCCGAAGTTTATCTGGACTGTTTACAGACATTCTTGCCAGCTCTGAGTTGTCCCTTACAAAAGGATATTCTCAGAAGTGGAGTTCGCACTTTCCTTCATCGCATGATAATTTGCCTAGAGGAAGAAGTTCTTCCGTTCATCCCATCTGCCTCAGAACACATGCTGAAAGATTGTGAAGCAAAAGACCTTCAGGAGTTCATTCCTCTTATCAACCAGATTACAGCCAAATTTAAGGTACCACAAACCTCAGAGCACCTCCTGGCTTAAAGATCTTCCCCTGGCTTAAAAGATTAGGTGTATTTATCTTTAGATATATACATTGTCCCCCAAAAGTGTATATACACACTTTGAATAATTATAAAGGCAGTGCTTATTAAAATACATTTTATTTTCAAAATTGAGCTATCAGCTGTTAAAGTGTGTATACATTTGGGGGGGGATACCCTGCATTTTGACATTTGCCCACTTGGTTTGTTTTTGTAAATATGAGTTACTTGTGGGCATGGATTGTGTATTTTTATCATCCCTAATATCTGGCACATTCCCTGACACATAAGACATGCTTAATAGATGTTTTAATAAAAACATACATACATTATCTGTTTTATGTAGCAGAAGAAAACAATTACTCTTCTGTTTTAGAAAATCAAATAAAAACAGCACTGAGTACTACCTGTCTAAAGAGGTAAATAAAAAGCATTGTAATTTGGGTGTCCACACAGGAGTTTAAAAGTAATGTAGTGTACTAAAGTTGGTTTTATGTACAAGGAGATTTAAGTCAAGTATAAGCTGACTAATAAGAATGGCTAACACACAGTGCTTTCTGTGTTCAAAATGTGTTCTAAGCGTTTTCCTGCACATTAATTCATTTGATTCTAGGAGGTAAGTATTGTATTTTATAGATGAAGAAACAGACACAGAGAAGTTAAGGATAACCCAATGGCATATAAAGGCTGAGCACCCAAGCATGTAACTCCATTTAAAATTTAGCAATAGAATTAATATCGTGAAATTTAAATTGAAAATAATCCATGGCAGTATTTGATTGTGAAATATTTCTGGGTCCCTACCATTTTTCTTATTATTATTTCTTAATTGTTTATCAAGAGAAACTATTTCTTAGCTCAGATATTCATGTTTCATAGATCAAGTATACAGGTAAGTGACAAACTCCTATGGAATTCAAAGCATGATCACTTTGCACTCTGAAAGATACCAGCCTTCCTCATCTCCTCAAAATCTTGCATGGAATCATAACTTCGGTAGAAATCTGCATATGCCTTTCTTGGTTCAGCCACACCAAACTTACAGGAAGCTGCAACCCCCAGGAATACAATGATGGCTCCAACAATATGAAATGTTGGCCATGCATCTGAGGTTTTGACAAAGCACTGGAAGACGTGGTAGTTATAGTCTCCTCCACCGACGTCCTTCCTGAGGGAGAACTGGACCCGGCTCCCTGCTGTTTTAACGTGGATCTTGAACTGTAGGAAATTGGTTGAATTTAATAATGTATATGTTATGTAGATTTTGTTTTAACTTTGATATTTGCTAAGTGAATTGTGTAAATAATCTAAATAGAAATTCTTAAGAAAGACTTTAAAACACGTTTTTTCTAAGTTACATTACATTTTTTTTTTAATTGAGGTATAATTGGCATACAACATTATATTAGTTTTAGGTAGTATACAACATCAAGAGCCAGTATTTGTATATAGCAAAAGCCTAGTTAACAGCCGTCAATAACACTGTTTCAGAATACTTTTTCTTGTGATGAGAACTTTTAAGATTTTCTCTTAGAAAACTTTTCAAATATGCAATACAGGGTTATTAAGCTTCATAATAACTTTCTTACTCATTTCTGAAGTAGTAGTAATATTTCTTATGTTCAGATACAGGTATCTCCATTTTTACAACAAATGTTCATGCCTCTACTTCATGCAATTTTTGAAGTGTTGCTTCGACCAGCAGAAGAAAATGACCAGTCCGCTGCTCTAGAGAAGCAGATGTTGCGGAGGAGTTACTTTGCTTTCCTGCAAACAGTCACAGGCAGTGGAATGAGCGAAGTCATAGCAAATCAAGGTGGGGGTGTGTGTGATGCCTAAATTGTCTGCTGATGTCTTTGTCACAGTTATGCGTCTATGTGAGCAAGAGTTAGTTAACGTAGACACTAAACTTTCGGAGTGTTGTTGTACATGGACCCCTAGGATGACTGCTCATTATTTCAAGGAGGGAATTACTTTCAAGTTGAGGGCCTTAAAACGAATTGGTATTCAGTTCCCTTTTTCCTAAAGAAGTATTCTTTCATTGGTTCTTTAGTATTAAGAACAGCATGGTGGTTACTGCCAGAATTGACTTGACAATTGAGTCTTACTGATTAATTTGCCATTTTCAAATTAAAGATAAATGGGACTGGATAGATCAATGTAGACAATTTTGCAATATAGGAAATCCAGTGGGTAAGATGACAAGGGAATAGTGATTTTTCAATACTTTATGCTTAAAATTAAGGAGTACAGTTAATAAAAATTGAGGGATCTTATCAACTCTGTAAATGCTTTTGTCTGGTTACTATATATGGAATGAGAGCTTCAGGTTGCCTTTCCAGTTCTTAAAGTCAAGGTTTTTTTTCCCCTTCTCAGGTGCAGAGAATGTAGAACGAGTTCTAGTTACTGTGATTCAAGGAGCAGTCGAATATCCAGATCCAATTGCACAGAAAACATGCTTTATCATCCTCTCCAAGTTGGTAGAACTCTGGGGTAAGATGATTTTTTTTAAGCTTTATTCCCTAGTCTGTTTCCTAAGACTCTCAGAGATGAAATAGATCCCTAGCCCTCACAATAGACAGGAGCGGGGAGTTGATTTCCCCCAATGATAAAGTATAATTGACTTTTTTTATATACAAGATGAAAATTTGAATTCTCTTGACAGGCGGTAAAGATGGACCAGTGGGATTTGCTGATTTTGTTTATAAGCACATTGTCCCTGCGTGTTTCCTAGCACCTTTAAAACAAACCTTTGACCTGGCAGATGCACAAACAGTATTGGTAAGCACCCAGGAATCTTTGTTTACCTTGTGTGGATCTTATGTGTTTTAACTAAAAATTTCTTTAATGCCAGGTTGATTTTATTAGGTTTCATTGCTTTTTTTCCCTTCTAATTTAGTAATTTCAAATTAGGATTCATTTTTAAGAGATTGACGATACCTCTGGACCTTTTGTGGATCCTGACTAAATCGCAATGCTAAAATTGACTATATAAAATCCAGCTCCTACAACTTTAATGACCAAGACTCTTTCTAGGACCGTGAAAGACCACATACTACCAAGAGTCTAAAGTTTTATTAGTTTCCTACTACTGCTTTCACTCTAAACTGGTGCTTAATGTTTTTTTCTCACTATTAAGAGTAACTTTCTCTTCCTTGTATGATGGTTTCCCCAAATCTCCAGCAGTTGCCTTTTACTCCCTTCCCCATAGCCAAGTAAAAGCTAGATTTCATAACTATAATTCACTACATTGAGACAGCATTTTTGTGTTTTTATATTTTCTATTCAACCTACTTATTCCATCCTTTCCTGCCTTCATCCTTTCTTTGAAGAGTAATGAATAGTGGTCAGGAAAGTAAAAAGAGAAGAGGATCAGTAACCAAGAATTGACTATATTAAATTCTTAAACTTGTTTACACAGGCTTTATCTGAGTGTGCAGTGACACTGAAAACAATTCATCTCAAGCGGGTAAGCTTTGAACCCCATGCTCGTTCATTTTCATCTCACTTGTATATTTGTTATGGTTTTAAATCTGTTTGACTTGTTTTTGAAAGCTGTATCCTTTTTTTTCCTAATGTTTGTATTGATTTTCAGAGAGGGGACGGGAGAGGGAAAGAAGGGAGAGAGAGAGAGATACAAACATTAATAATGAGAGAATCATTGATTGGCTGCCTCCTGCACACCCCCTCAGTTCAGGCAAAACTGAAGTTAATTAACTTTTATAAAAGAAACAGCTTTCTCCCGACCAGTGTGGTTCAGTGGTTGAGTGTTGATCCATGAACCAGGAAATCGCGGTTCAGTTCTGGTCAGAGCACATGCTGGGGTTGCGGGCTTGATTCCCCCCATGTGGGCTGTTCAGGAGTCAGCCAATTGATGTTATGCTCTCAAATCGATGTTTCTCCCTTTCCCTTTCTCAATAAAATAAGATAAGATAAATAAAATAATAAAATTTAAAAAACATTTATTTAAAAAAAAATTCTCCTTTATTTGTAGATCTTAGAATGAGGGGAGACCCGTGCATAATAGCTTAATGGGATGGGATGGGTTAAGTAAGTTCTTTAAATAGATATAATGTATTAATATGTATTAAATGTAATATTGTGGAACTAAAGAAGAAGGAGCAACTTGGCCTCAGAGCAATCTAAGAAAGCCATTAGGAAGGCAATTTTTAAATTTTTTTTCTGACCTTAAATATAGATTCATTGGACTCACAGGAGGAGCTGGCATTCTGGGCAAAGTTAAGCAGTGTGTGGAGACAAATAAGACATCGCATGGTAGATTTGGTAGAAAATAGTGTTAACATGTTTAACTAAAGTATGAAGGCAGAAGTAACAGCTGTGTTAACATGTTTAACTAAAGAATGAAGGCAG
>NW_006295054.1:545953-557046 GCF_000327345.1 Myotis davidii
TTTACAGTTTAGAAGTATTTATCTTGTCCTTAGAAGTTCTCGTTTAGACACACAGAATTGAATCAAATGGAATATTTGAAAATGTTTTGCTTCATTTTATTTTTTTCATTTATTCACTTGACTGACTTACTCTTAAGGTAGAAGTTTACTTTGCATGATTTAAAAAGTAAAACAAGTATACTCCATTTTTAAGTGATAACAGTGGGGTTGTATGAGATGATGAGCAGTGCATGAACAGTTAAGTTTAGGGAGAATAGACTAAAGAAAAAGGTGAGAAGGAAAGTTGAAGGGATCTGAGAAATTTTCACAGTGAAACGCTACCTCCTCTCAATTAGGAACGGCCTTCCTTTGAAGAGTAAATTGTGACCTAGGTCCATTGGGTTAGAGGCCCAGGAATCAAGGTAGAAGAAGAAACATAAAGAAATCCTTTGATTCAGGAGCAATAGTACTAAACAAGAAATGAGGTGTTAATGCAGGGAGAAGTGTATTGAGGAGAGATGGATTGATTTAATTTTGATAATGGTTAACTTTCAGTTGGACCAGGTTGAAGTCATCTGCATATTAAAGCCTTTTAGTCAGATTCCTGTTTAAAAGTGAAATTAGCTTTTTTAACTATTGGGTTTATTACATTTGTTTGAGGCCTCTCTCTCAGAAACACATTGCTATAGGATAACTACTTTCAAATTGTATCCTAAGTTTCTTCATAGTTGCTAAGAAGCGGTGGGGGAGTCAGGGCTAGTTTGTGGAAATTTTCACTCTTCCCTTCACCAAACTTAACCCCAAAATGCACCAGAAAACTACTGTTACAGTTTTTAGCACCTAGAAGTACTAGAAGATAGCAATGTAGAGCAATGGTTTTAGAAGTCAGGTGACCTGCTTTTTAGTACAGATTTAATCAGCAGACTGGGCAAATAATCCTATATTTCTGGGTCTTGGTTGCCTCATCTAGCTACTAAATTCCTTTTCCCTATTTTGTGAGCAGAAAAAGGAAGTTGTGTTTTTATTTGTATTACCTTCTAGCCTATCATTTTGATCTTTCTTGCTTGTATTTTAGTTTCTAAAGATAGGCATTACTATGGTACTACCCTGTAATACACCCAGTGGTGTATTGTACAGGAGCACTTCTGTTTGCTGTCTCCTTTCAGTGAATAGAAGACATTATGACCTGAATTTAAAAGAATATTTGTTTAATCTTTAGCACTACATAACACTGAGTAGTGTTTTGTAGCTAGTAAATACTAAGTGCTCTTCAAAAGCTTTACATTTCTAAATTCATCTAATCCTCCCAATAACTCCGTTTTTTTAGATGGGGAAACTGAGGCTCTGAGAAGTTAAGTAACTTGCCCAAGTTGCCAGAGCCAGTCTTCAAAACAAAGCAGACTCTGGTTTCAGAGCCTGTTCTGAATCACAGCACCGTATTGTGTTTAAAGTATACATATGTTGCTCCAATTTCTTTTAACGCATTACTGATGTCAAAGAAGAAAATAACTTAGTTATAACCATCTTTTCATTTTCAGGGCCCAGAATGTGTTCAGTATCTTCAACAAGAATACCTACCTTCCTTGCAAGTAGCTCCAGAGATAATTCAAGTAAGAGCTGCCCTAGCAGATTTTCCTCTTAATTTAATTAAAGAAATATGACTATAATTCAAACTAAATTTTGATCCAAGAAAGCCAAACTGCATTCAAGTTGATGTTTTACTGTGTGTAGGATAGCAAGAGCCCAAACTTGGGAGAGGGAGGGGCTCTGAAATTGAATAGGAAAAATTGTATTTTTATCTTCACTAACCTTTAATAGAGATATGATCTGTCATTGTGTAGGTGACAGATCACAGTAGTATTCGCGTTGCCGTGACTTTGTCATCAATAAGTAATCACAGATATTTTCTGTATCACTAGTTTCAGAGATCTCAAAATATTATTTACACTCAATAGTAGTTTGAAATTAGAAGTTAAGGTATGCCATTAGACCTTATTACTGAGTCTATTTTATTCTACCACATGCCAGAAAAAATTTTATAACCATAATTCAATATTAGTTTCCCTTGTAACCCCATGTGTTAAAAACCATTCTAAAAGGGGACCATGGCCCTAGAATCTGTTCTAAAGGTTTATGCCAGGTAGTTCATTTTATATGTGCTTGCTTTGTAAACCTGAAACTATATTTAGAGGTAAGGGGCTGGAAAGCTATCTCATTTTTGCAGTATTACAGAATAATCTTTAATGGCAGTTAGTTATTTTCTTGGCATATAGTTATCCAGACTGCTTGTCCTATAGCACATAGATTTGATACAGTGTCAAAGTTTTGATTAAAACTAGTTAGAATCTCTTGTGTAGATTCTAAGAATTGTTTCTTTATCAACAGTGATTTATAATGCTATTTTATAAGAGGCATTGAAAAAATTGAGTGCAAAATCGGATAGACCTCACATAAGAATAATCATCAAACTCATTTTTAATGAATTTATGGTCTCTATAACACATCATCTTTAACTTTATAGATATTAATGAATTTTCTCAGTTATTACTTATAAGCTAATATTTTATTAAAACAATAAATTACTGCCAAAACCGGTTTGGCTCAGTGGATGGAGCGTCGGCCTGCGGACTGAAAGGTCCCGGGTTCGATTCCGGTTGAGGGCATGTACCTGGGTTACGGGCACATCCCCCAGAGGGGGATGTGCAGGAGGCAGCTGGTCGATGTTTCTCTCTCATCGATGTTTCTGGCTCGCTGTCTCTCTCCCTTCCTCTCTGTGAAAAATCAATGGAATATATTTAAAAAAAAAAAAAACAATAAATTACTAGTTACTCATGTGATCTTAATGCTCATGAAAATAGAAATACGTCATTTGATTTTGAGTAGCTAATATTCTCCAGATTGCTGACTGAAACAAAATTATATTTCTATCTAATAATTTGATTAAGAAGGATAAGGATTTGGTCTGGCTTTGCTCAGTTACTAAGAATGGCCATAGCAGTGTAGTTTTTATCCTTTAGGAAGGAGAGCCTTATTCTCAAAAGTGAAAGCAGCCTGTCTGAAAAATATTAGACTTGAGCAAGATACTATATAACCTTTTTTGGTGAGGAACTGTTCAGGTTAATTTTGATGTTACAAATATTATAGGTTTGAAACAGTGCAAATGTCCATTCATAGATAAATGGATAATAGAGTGTGGTATGCAATGGATTATTATTCAGCCTTAAAAAAGAGAAATGCTGTCATACACTACAACTTGGACAAACCTTGGAGGTTATGCTAAGTGAAATAAGCCAGTCACAGACAAGTTACAAAATTCTAATTATATTGAAATACCTAAAGTAGTCATACTCTTAAAAACAGAAAGTAGAATGGTGGTGGCCAGGGGCTGGAGTGTGTGGAGAGTTGCATTGTGCATATAGTTAACACTGCTATACTGTACACATAAAAAATGCTTAAGATCACAATTTTAAAATGGTGCTGCGGATTTGAATTATTATGAATTTAATACAAATAAATTGATTCTCTTCTTTTCCCCCCTCGTGACTCCCCAAGGAGTTTTGTCAAGCTCTTCAGCAGCCTGATGCTAAAGTTTTTAAAAACTACTTAAAGGTAGGTATTTGAAAAACTTACATATCTTCATATAATTAGGAAACGTTTCAGAGCCAAGAGAGAATATATATTACTAGTGGCCTGGTGCACGAATTCATGCACATTGAAAGGAAATTAATTAGAAGAAATATTTTAATATCGCTCTTCCCTCTTTCTCTATAATAGAAGTATCAGAGATGAAAGAAAATTAGTAAAATGTATATGAAAATAATATATAAATTGATTAATAAATAATAACATGATATAACAACAGCAAAGACATAAAAAGAACAAAACATGATATAAAAACAATGATTGATAAATTGATTAAACTTATTCTAACACTGAGGCCAGTGTCAGATGGGGACAAATCAATTTTTGGAATCAGAACAACCCCTCCTCCGCAAATCCTGCTAATACTTCAGCTACAATTATGTTAGGTCGCAATCTTTTGATAATAAATCTAATACCATTACAAAGACCCCCATTTACCATTAAGATTTCTCAGCATGATGATTGCACCTACTTTCAATTCTAATTTACGACATGGCATTCCCGAAGGAGTAACACTTTTAAGAAATTCGATGGGAAAATTGTCCTTTTCAGCATCATCCGTTGAATCTAGTATTATTGCATTAAGACACACTGTCATCTCTGAGTCTTAATGCAGTATCCGTTCCCCAGCCTTCTCCACTATGTGGGAAAAGAATAGGATACTGATTTGTTTCATTTTAGTGGCATTCAGATTATTGGGATCTGGTTTAAAATGAATGAGCAAGTCCCCTTTCGAAAGGAGGTCCTCTGTCTTAGTTTCTGATTATGACGACAACCTTGGTTACCGGGGATAATTATCTCTACCCGAATCACTATTACGATCATATTTAATCGCCATTGTTACTTCCCTGCGACACTGCTGCTTTCTTTCAGCTTCAGAATGTCAACAGAAACAACCAAATTCACGATCATTGATGATAGATTGAAACACACACACATGCAATTGGCGCCAGGAGAGCTTTATATGTATCACACGTGCACAAGCCAACTTAGCCTTTTATAGATACAGAACAAACTTACTTAGTCCTGCTTTCTGATGTAGCTAAACTTTTTTCAGCCAGATTATTATTGTAGATCACGCAGGGAGAACATATTTAACTGCAGCAGTGTTTGACTATATTCTGTGCAGTGAGAAAATGTGAAGTCATTTTCAAGGTTCACCATTTCTTTTCAGTCAGGTCAAGTTTCTAAGCTTTCTAAATCTCCGTTTTCCAGCTAACGAAAAGAAATTAGGATTCCACCCAGTCTCCCATCTACCTACTCCAGGACTTTAGTGAGGATCAAATGAGATGAGGCAGGGGAAAACGCTTCACAGACATTTAATTATAGTATAATGTGTTTCCACCTGCGTATAAAGAAAGTCCGTGTTCCTGGGCTGAAGAAACTGCAAGGAGGCTAGTCGATAGGGAGAGGAAGCCAGGTGTTGCTATGTGATGTCATTACCCGGATGGTCTGGACACTTAGCATATTAGCCTTTTATATAGCTAGGATACTGTAGTTTGTTTTGTTTTGTTTTTTTAGTCCTCACCCGAGGATATGTTTTCATTGATTACAGAGAGAGAAGGGACAGAGACAGAGACAGAAACATCCATCGGTTGCCTCCTGTACTGTCTGCTCCCCCATGGGAATTGAATGCACCACCCTTTGGTGCACAGGATGACTCTCCAACCAACTGAGCCACACCAGACAGGACTCAGGCTGTTTAATCAACTATTACTTATTTTGGGATCTCTTTGCTCTAAAACATGCTCCTAAGAATCTATAGTTATGGATGTTATACTTTAGAGTCTTCTGTGAAACCCCTTTCAACTGAACATAAGATCATAGAGAGTTGGGTAAGAATACTGAATGTGTATGTGCCTGAGCATTTGGTATGAAAATGCCAGTTTCTTTTACAGTTTCATGATGTAATGAAATAGGAACAAGTAAATAGGAACAGTTTCCCATATTGAGTTGAAAGGAAGGATCTAAAAATATAAAAACGGAAGTATGAATTACTTGGGTGTATCCTATCTTGAAACTTGAATTGTAAAACAGACAAAAAGTAAGAGTCCTCAGATTTGGCCAGCAAGGCTCTTTATACATGTGTATAATCACTGAATTTTAAAAAACCCTCCAAATTGGGAAGAAGTACCAAATGTTTATTTGGTATTATATTTATAATTCTTGAGACAGCACTATTTTGCTTTCACCTAAGTGGTCATTCAGTACATCCTGACTGCTTTTTATGTAACAGGTACTATGCCAACTGCTGCAAATACCAATGAGTAACTTTCCCTGCCCACAAGGAGCTCCTGGGCTGGATTAGGAACTATTCTTTATTTTTTATTTATTACCTTCAACAAATCTGAGGACGAAGCACCATGCTAAATGTTTTGGTAGCAGGTAATTTAATGAATAGCTACCTGGTTATTTTGCCCAAAGCTTTCAAAAGGATTTATAAGTCAAGGGGCTTTGCAGAGTTTAAGTATCCTATCCTTTGACTTTTCCCCCAGTAGCAGTAGTAGTTTGTCAGCTTAAACTGACAAAAGGATTTGTGAGAAGAATGTTGAGAATTACTGTTTATCATCACGAATCCTCCCACTCCCATTTCCCCATAAAAGCAAAGTGCCTGTGAAGATAACCTATTAAATAACTAATCAATCAAACTGCATTAAAGGATTCAAAAAATTATAACTGTTAGAGGGGTCTGTAACAGCAGATATATGTACATTGTAGCAGGTTTATGCTCCAAACATATAATTTATTCAAACAGCATCCATAAAATGTCTTTCTCCCAAGTCCAACTTCTCTATATTGATAGCATGAAGTCATTGGCAGCATTATTCTTCTAGTTTGGAAAACTGAAGTTCCTTCTTTCATGCCTACTCCCTTCATGCCTGATGGACCCTCGGATTCTTTGCAGATTCTTCCTCCTCATTCACTTGCAGTCCCTTCCTTTCTGTCTGGGATAGGCTTGTTATCTTACTGATCTCCCTTCCCGTGTTCTCACCAAGCAGGTCTATTTGAAAACACTGAACAGACCCCTGAAATTCATTCCCCTAATTCATAACTTTCAAAGCCTGCTGTTGACTAAAAATACATTCATGTTTCTTAGTTTGGCATTCAGTGTTTTTTCATATATATTTTTAAAATATATTTTTATTGATTTCAGAGAAGAAGCGAGAGATAGAAACATCGATGGTGAGAGAGAATCATTGATCAGCTGCCTCCTGCATACCCCTACTGGGGATCAAGCCCGCAACCCAGGCATGTGCCCTGACCAGGAATCGAACCATGACCTCCTGGTTCATAGGTTGACACTCAACCAACCACTGAGCCACACCACCTGGGCTAAAAGTATTTTTTTAAGTTGTGTTTTTTTTAATTGATTTTAAAGGGGCAGGGGAGAGAGAAACATCGATTTGTTGTTCCATTTTATCTATGCATTCATTGGTTCACTCTTGTATGTGCCCTGACTGGGGTTTGAGCCTGGGCCTATCAGGACAACACTCTAACCATCTGAGTTTCCTGTACTTTTTAATAATCAAATAAATAATAAAACCCTTAAAGGATAACAACTACTATCTGTAGCTTTGATTTGTTTCTTCCTCAAAATTTAATTTCTCAGCATTAATTTTGATAGCAGTGCCTGCCAGTCAGCAAAATGTGTCTGAAGCATGTTTTCCTCTGATCACTTGACTCTCACAGCATTAGTGTAATACTTTATTTCAACTTAATATTGTCACCATAAGTTATCTATAGACTTTATCAAATTGTTCAATAGACAAAGTTCTTGTATTATGTGTGAATTTATGTGAAATGTTTTAAATACATACACATTTTTTAATATGTTTTTATTGATTTGAGAGAGAGGGAAACATTGATGTGAGAGAGAAATATCGATTGGTTGCCTCCAGTAGACACCTTTACCAGGGATCAAGCCTGCATGCTGGGTATGTGCCTTGACCAAGAATTGAGCCAGCGACCGTTGAGTGCATGGATGACGCTCAATCAAGTGAGCCACACTGGCCAGGGCAATATCTGCTGAATTTTACAAAAGAGTAACTAGCACTCAGCAACTTAAAGCTTCAAGTGAAAGATGGTATTTTCGGACATTAATACTGACTCTACCGTTACTTTATTTGCAGGTGTTCTTCCAGAGAGCAAGGCCCTAAGAACTGGATCTCCCTGTGCCTACTTCATGATCAGGATTTATGATCAGAAATTCCAGTTAATAATTTATAAAGAAGCAGTTTTGTGTGCCATTCACACTGGTCTTTTTAACTTGGCTCTGAGATTATTGTAGTATATGTATTGGGATTTTTCTGTAAAATGTGTGTAATTTTCCCTAAGTATGGGTATGTGACAACAAGAGAAGTTGCTTGCATGCCGATTCAAATTGTTCTATATAAAAAAGCTGTTAAAAGATACAGCAGAGTTATCCTAGTACCATTTTATTTTTACTTGAAACTTTTAAGTCCTTTAAAAACCATAGCAGGAAAACTGTACTTTTTTAAATTGCAGAATATAAAATGTTTGAAATTTTAAATTTTCTTTTATGTGTGCAAAGTATGGGGGTGGGATACAACAAATCAAAACTAATCTTTTGTAGATAGCCATTACATTTCTTTAAAATGTTTCAATGCCAATAAGTATTCTACAAAGAAAGAATGGTTTCATAAATTAACAGATTTAAGAGTAGGTACCAGTGTTACACATTTTTTTATAAAAAAAATAAAATAAATTTTACATAGTGAATCTACCAAGTCTTTTTTGGAATTATTATAAATATTTTAGCCTTATTTTCTCATTTTATCTTTCCGTGATTTCCCATTTAAAGGATTGCACACATGAGCTTACAGATCCTTTATTTTATTATGTTCCTAAAAGGCTATATGCAACTTAGTTCTATTAAATAGAATCTTTTTTAAATGCCCTAGAAAAAGCCTGTGTGATTCTGTTGATAGAATTAAAAATCCAATTTCTTCTACCTCTTTTATTGGATCTACGTAGGGCACAATATACCTATGTCTTTGATGCTTATAACTAGTTGCTGCCCATTTAGTTAATAGAAGAAGTACCTTCCCCTGTCTTCTCCCATTTTTATTCATGACTGCAAGGAGGCAAGAGGAAAAACAATAGTATTGGAAAATTAAGAAAAGAGGGACAACACTGAGTAGCAGAATTACTATAGTTATTCAAGTTTAAATTCTAAAAGTCTAAGATTTTAAGGGAGGGTTGGGTATTTCTGTGGATTTTTTTTTTTTTAACCTTTAGCCAATATGGTCCCTAGGGATTTCATGGATGAGCTTCAGTGGTCTATAAATTCCCTAAAATTGTATTCTAAATTGTGCACATACACCTTTTTCTTGGGTTAATTCTAGAAGTGCTTTTAAACATTTTCCTTATGTTATAGAATAAACATACTGAACTAAGTTGACTAGATCAATAGAATGTATATTATACTTCAATAAGGATTTTTTAAAAATACATGATTAAAAGCTGAGTGCTTTGTGTATGAGTTCCCTTGTACTATAGGAGAGATAATTGCATCTATTGCAATAATACTAATTGTTTAAAGTGTGCTAATTAGTATCATAGCATAGTGGTCAAGAGCACAGGCCTAGGATCCAGATAACGGTTCATATAAGTAGGTTCAAATAACAGTTCTGCCAGTAACTGGTTTTTGAACCCTAAGGAAGTTCTCTCTCCACAGTTTCCCCAGGTTCAAAATGGGAGAAATAATGGTAGCTACCTCATAACTAAACTGATTAAGTTAAACATGAAAAGAGCTTATTACAATACCTGCATACGAAGGCTTGATACAAGCTATGGTTACTGTACTATTAATTCCACATATGTAAAAATGACACCTCCTTTCTCCCTTTTTAAAGCCCTTCAAAATATTCACATGAGTTCAGAGCTAAGAGAAATCAAGACATGGAAATTAAGAGTGTAATAAAAATGAAACTTCATGTTATACAACCATGTGTAATTCCTATCTTCATTCCTTGAAGTTTCCCAGAGCACTTTACATAGAGTGCCATAGTAATTAGGAAACTGTTCGATTATAAATTACCTTATTTGTATTGCATTGCACCCCATTTCCAAAAGCAAGCACTCAAATAATTGTCACAAGGGCGAATCTCACCAGTTTACTGATGAGATAACATCGAGGCAAAAAATTTAGGGATTTGTGTGACTTGACTATGGAACCACAAGGATTTTATGATGCCTGGTTTAGTTCTGTGCCTAATAGTTGTATTTAAATCGTAAACACTTACACTGGTTCACAAGTGGCTTGACCTTTAAGAAAACACTGGTATTCCAATGTGTATCAATTACTATGTGGTAAATATGTGAATAAAAGGCTTGGGCTCAGCTCATCACTTCTCCCATAAACTTTGAGCTATGGGCTTCACTGTTGCAAGGAGCTTTGACGGGTCCTTGGCATTAGATATGGGAAAACTGGTTGGAATTGTATGCAGTGAATAGATTTGTCTGTTGTTAGAATGACTCCACCACTGAAACATTGTTTAAAAGTCTAATAAAGTAACTTCCTTTGTAACAATGCATCACAGCGGGCTTTTGTTACTGTAGTTGTGTATATAACAGACTTAGAGAGGTAAACAAAACAAACAAAAGACAAACTTGTTTGAAGTACGGTATTTGGCAGGGAGAGCTGGAACAGCAGCCCCAGGTCTGTTCCATTCAAAAGCCTCTGCTCTAAACCGCTCTCGCGCTTTCCCATTTCTTGCTGGTTCTCTTTTGGGAAGCTCTGCGTCAGCCAGTAGTCTGAGCTCTCATGTTGAGAAGGCTGCAGTGCTGTCAGTCAGCAGAAGGGTTGGCTAGCTGCCTGAGATCTTGGCAGCACGAATATTGCTGGGCCTGATTTTAGTCCATAAAAAGCTCTCCAGTATTGTCATTTTCCAAAATACCGCTTAAAAGAGGGACTTAAAAGAGCTTATGTACATTAAGACTTTCACGAGTGAATTAATAAGAAGCGATCATCTAGCTCCACGGCAGCCAACCCTGTCTTGAAAACAGATACAAATCTATCCCTTCGGACTCGGATGTTCCCCCGTGAGAGCCCCTCAGGTGCCCAGCATTCTGCACGCCGGTGATTCGATTGTTACAATGAGGACTTCCGTTCTGTCTGCCCCACCGTCGCCCCACGCCGCACTCTGCTCTCCGGGACGGGGCGGGACTCGCGGTTATGGGAATCGGAATCATTGTGCAGGGCTCCCCGGTTTCACCCTCAGAGAGAGGGGTGTCGCGCTGCAGACACCCCCAGCTTCCCCGCCCCTCACTAGAGACTATCGGCGAACCCACCGCCGCCGCAGCTTCCGAGGCTGAGGCTGGACCCTAGGGCGTGCGCACGCGCACACGCGCGCACCGGCCCTCGATCACGTGGCCCCCGGACAGGGTTGGCGAAGCCGGAAGTGTCCCGAGGCGCTGGGAGGCCGCGGGAGCCCGCTGGCGGTGGCGCG
>NW_006295054.1:557333-568246 GCF_000327345.1 Myotis davidii
CGGGGTTCTGGCGACGTCGGGCACCGACAAAGAAGATGTGTTGGTGGCCGAGTGTGGGCCCTGGCGCCCCGGGGAGACGACGCCCCCTTCCCTTGCTCTGAGACTGGCCGCTCTGTGCCCTGTTTCCGGGCATTGGCGAGGTCGGCCGTTTTTCAGTGGATTGACTTATTTTTGTCGGATGCTGAAAAAGATGTTTCATGAAGGTTTTAGTGCTGATAACGAGGAGGTTGACTCACGGGGGGCTAGAAGCTGACGGCGTTTTTAATGTGCAAACACGTAATTCGTGGGTAATGCAGGTTCCCACACGTTCCCTGTGGGGAATGGCCGCAGGTTTGTTTTGCAGCCGCTTCCCAGGTATTTGTTCATAAGTGGCCCCAAACCCAGTTCTCCCCAAAGAACGACCGCTTTCACTTGAGAGCGCAGAATGGATACCTGTTTAACATGATTCACGTGGTCGGAGAGTTTGGAAATCCTGGAACGGCCCGTTTTCCTGGTTTTTGCTGATGGGCAAATGCTAACTTTCGTTTTGGATAGTAGATAAGGAAGACGGAAGGCAGGGTCAGCAGTAAGAGATTTGAGTGCCTGCTGGTACTGTGTCAAAATTTTGGAAACATTTATGCAGCCAGCACCTCGTAGGTGTGCGGGGTCACGTGTTAGCATGCTGTTTGGGTGGGGTCTGGAAGATAGTTTCAGAAGACATTTCCCCAGATCACTGTGAAACCACAGGCTTATATCTGTGTACGGAGAGCAGCTATCTAAGCTGATAAATGTGTTTTCTATTGTCCACTAGGTACAGAGAGGTCCCTAATGATACCGTTGGCCATTTACAGTTATCTCAAACAGCAAAGTTAACTAGGGAAGGTTTTTCATTATTAAAGATATTATTGAAAAGACATTTGAGAAGTTTATAAATTATTACCCCAGTAGGTCGCAAATATTTCTTACTTGTGAAAAGGAAATCTAATTGCCCTGACCGGTTTGGCTCAGTGGATAGAGCGTCGGCCTGCGGACTGAAGGGTCCCAGGTTCGATTCCAGTCGAGGGCATGTACCTTGGTAGCGGGCACATTCCCGGTGTGGAGTGTGCAGGAGGCAGCTGATCGATGTTTCTCTCTCATCGATGTTTCTAGCTCTCTATCCCTCTCCTTTCCTCTCTGTAAAAAAAAAAATCAATAAAATATACTTTTTTTAAAAAGAAAAGGAAATCTTATTTTTATTGCTTATTTCCAATAAACTGCTGAATGTAACATTCCGTATCTGAATTAGATGGCTGGTAAAATTGCATAAATATATCTTAGTATATCAAAGATTGCTGAAAATTAGACCCCTGGCCATTCTTTAAGTTCCTAATTCTACTTGGAATATTGGCAGTTATGAATTCATCACTGACTACCTAGCCTGTTGTAACTTACTACAGTGGATATATATTATATTTTAATTTGAACATGGCAACCTTGGCATTTTGGGACGATGCTCTAACCAACTGAGCTACCCACCCAGAGTTCTACAAAGGAATATTAAGATGTGTTTTAATTTGACATTACAGCAGGTTTAAGTTTAAGGTGGTTTGGTGAGACTAGTGTTTATGCTTTCTAGCATACCTTTTTATTCTAACATGGAGGTCAAATATTTTTAGTATTCTTACATGCTTTTCAGTATTAAAGGACAGTGTTAAAAAGGGATGATGCTTTTTTCCACTATTGGATAGGGATAATGCTTTTTAAAAAACAGACTTTACTCTTTAGAGCAATTGTAGGCTCACAGCAAAATTGAGCAGAAAGAACAGATTTTCCATATACTTCCTACCCCCACACATGCATAGTTTCCTCTTGCTTATTTTTTAGGATTTAGTAATATGCACTTGGCATATCTATATTAATATACTTGCAGGTTGGGGAAATTATCCTTTAATTTCAGAAGAGTTAGTAATCTTTCAGCAATAATCATTTTTGCACCTTTCCGTTGTGATTGTCAGGCTCTGTGTAGATGAAATTTTAAGTTATGTAAATGTTATGCAGTGTCAGCAGTTAGTGTTGCCCTGCCCTTGAAGGAAACAAAGTAATTTTTACTATATTGTTATATTTTACACTATTGCATTATTTTGAAACACTTTAAATATAATTTTTCATTGATTAATCTTTCAAAACATTTGAAGAAGTGGCCAATATCACTCTCATTGACAAAGACAAAATTGGAAGGGAAATAGATGTTTTTTTCAGCCTTTTGATAAGTAAATGAAATTGAATATAAGATGTCATTGGCTAGTGTTATTCAGAGCCCACACAACACTTTAGCCTTCACTATTGCTGGAAACTTACGTTTTTACTTTGGACTGTTTATACACCGCAATTTAGCTATAAATAAGGGGTGATCTTACTTGATCTTACTTACTATAAGTAACTCACATTTGTTTCTTAAATGTATTAATCCCTTAAAACAAACATGCACATTTTTTTCTTTTCTCTTAGTATAACAAAGAGGATTGCCTGACCAAGCCAAGATGCAGAGCACTTCTAATCATCTGTGGCTTTTATCTGATATTTTAGGCCAAGGAGCTACTGCAAATGTCTTTCGTGGAAGACATAAGGTTGGTACAGAGAAAACTGAAGGTTTTTTATCATTTTATATATACTCTTCTGAGAAGCATGCTTGCACTAAAATGTGAGACGTGGTGTTTTTGTTATACTGTCTAAAGTTTTCCTGTTTTTGTGGTTTTATACGGTAGAGCTTATGTCAGAGGCAGTGCTTTCTACTGAGTGGTGACAGAAGTTACATGTTGGGTAGCAGAGAAAAACAGGAGGGTGGCTGAAAAAAGTGACTAGGGAAGGTATGTTGTGCCTTTTGGGTCTTTCCCCAGCCTCGCCCTCTGTGGTTGTGTGTGATCTCACTAACAGAAGTCCAAAGCGGCAGTGATATGGGCTGGGGGTAGTAGGGAAGGCAGATCTGTAGTTTGGAGGGCAACCATGGATGGTTCCTATATGCTGTACTAAGGCTTCACGCCCCCAGTAAAACAGCAGATAATAATAAAATGCGATTATCAAAAAGGAGCCCAGGTTTAAAAGGCTCTATCTTTGTATGAGGTAATTAGAACTTGTTAGTGGAAGTGAGAATGAAATAACCCCAGAGGCACTTCAATAACTAAAAAAAAAAAATTGTGTCAGATTCTATATTGGAGGGTAAAATTAAAGATAATTAAAATAATTTAAAATGAAGACATTTACAATTATTAAAGTTTCTATTCTGGGAAAAGAGCTAGAAAAATAATGGAGTTAAAAATCCTTTTATAATTCAAATAATAATCAACTAATTTTTCAGTACTATGCATTTTTTTGAGTAAATGATATTTAGAGGCTCCTTAAGTCTTATTTTTAGAAACAGGAACCTTAAATATTTTAGTAAGGAAGAGTTTTTTTATATTTTCCTGTAGCCTTGAGATTACCCACCATTTAGTTCCATCAGTGACAGTGAGATAAATATTCATATCAGAGCGGCTGTTTCCTCTCCTGGAGAGAGAATATGACTAAAAAGAGATTTTATGGCTCATAGAGAATGAATCAAAAGTGCCATTTGGACACTTTTAGCTTTTTTCCTTCTGATTTCAGACTTATCCACAGGTTCTGGGTTCTCAATCAAGTTCATTGTGGTCTCTGGTTCCTTGATCAAATCCACTGTGCTCAACTGTGGATATTTCTTTCCTAGAAATTGGTTTTGTTTTGTGTCCTGTGCCAGAAAGTGAAAACAAGTGGCGTCACAGGATTTAGTGTTGAGAACACATCTGACTGTCTGTCTTCCTATAACCCCAATTAACCAGACTTTAATAATCACTTGATATGTGTCAGGCATTGCAGTGGAACTAGTGAATATAACTACAAATAATGTACATTTCCTGCCCCCAAAGAGTTTTGGGGTCAGCAGCAAGGTGGCATTGGAAGGGATGCAAATTTGAAACTGATGAAGTGATAGAAAATGATAGAGATTGGGTGATGTATATGAAAGTGCTTGGCACTAGCCTGGCCAGTGTGGTTCAGTGGTTGAGCATTGACTCATGAACCAGGAGGTCACCTTTCAATTCCCAGGGCACATGCCCAAGTACAAAGTGCGTGGCACTAATAGTATTTCTTATATTCCAGTCCTCTTTCTTTACTTACATTACATATTTAATGTCCTTTATGTAAGTGCCCATACATAGTAGGCACTCTGTAAATGTTGAATGAAAGAATGATTGAATGAATGAACGAGGACAGATTAGACTTAAGACAACCTGAAACTCTTCTTCAAAGGAAACAAAAATATACTTTATCCAATATAGTTTGGAAGCCTAAAGTAAGGATTTGAGAGACATAAGAATTGACTTAAGCCCTAACTGGTTTGGCTCAGTGGATAGAGCGTTGGCCTGCGGACTGAAGGGTTCCAGGTTCGATTCCGGTCAAGGGCATGTACCTTGGTTGCGGGCACATCCCCAGTAGGGGGTGTGTAGGGGGCAGCTGATTGATGTTTCTAACACTCTATCTCTCTCCCTTCCTCTCTGTAAAAAAATCAATAAAATATATATATATTTGTGGCTCATAGAGAATGAATCAGAAGTGCCATTTGGACACTTTTAGCTTTTGGTGACTTAAAAGATTGCTAAGACCCAGTTTAGTATTCAGTCTCTAATAGTCTTCCAAGGGATGTGTTTTAAGAAACCATGTTTGTTCTCAGTGACATTAATTTCAAGGGTTTAGGACTAGAACCAAAAAAATCCTGTCTGCCCTTAAGGATTTTAACCATATTATCTAAACTCTTTTATGTTATTGCTTAGAATGATCAGGTCCCTAAATTTATTATTCCATTATATTACCTTCTTAACTGTCTCTTTTTCATCAAGTTACCTTTAGCTACAGTGTGTGGATTGGTGTGTGTAGTATATATATAACATAATAACCATGATCAAGTTAAAGGGGAGAGAGCTATAGGAAGGATGTGTTGATTTCAACATGTGTGTGTACAGCAAGTCCTTGATTAATGTGGTTTTTGTTATAATATTGATGAGATGCTGTAGGAACTTAACTGTTGTTTATATCAGTTACCCTGAGGTAAAATTGGTTTAATTATACATCATTTCCCTTTAAGTCACAGAACCTATCGATGATGTTAAATGAGAACTTACTGTATTATATATATATATTGTATATATACTGTATTTATATATATATATATAAATATTTACATATGCTTTGGCTTACAGACAGTGAATGATAAATGTGCAGTTGAATAAATGGAAAATTGTACATTCCCATGCGTAACACAGCAATCTCACAGGTATAATGTAGACTACAGAAAATACTGGCCTTGATCACAGTGGATACATTGCAACATTGTATTATTTTCCCTGCTCGTGCCTTTGTTAGGATTCACCTAATCTTAGACTAAGTTTGAGACAGGTGTCCTCAAGAAAAATCTCTCTGTTGAATGGTATAGATTTGGCAATGTCCTTACCCTGGCTGAACAAATGGAAAAACACTGTAATCAACCAACATGTAATTCAGTTTTTCAGTTTTCATGTTGTCTGAAAAATGGTCATTGGCCCTTTTTCCTCTGAACATATATGTGTTTAGTGGGGAGTGAGGGAGGCTTCATTATATCACGTCACATCACATAGATGGTCTCCAAATAGTGATCTTGGAGAGTGAGATTGTGAAGGAGTTAAATAGTTTTAAGAAAAAAATCATGAGATTCTGAGGTGAGGGGAGGAGTGTTATGACTGAAAGTGAGGAAGTGTGGAAACTGTAGAGAGGGCATCAAAGCAGGAACAGCACAGAGGTCCTGACGGACAGAGAGCCATGAAATACCTTTAGGCAAGGGTGCTTGAACCCCAAGGTCAAAGAGGGAAGTTCAACCTTGGATTATGGGGAGAGTAATATTAAACTCAAGGAATCTGGACTGATCACCAAGGAGAGGCTTTCAGGTTAGAGTGAGTGGAAGGAGATGGGAGGGTTTGGAAGAGAGCCTTTAAGGAAGATTAATATGAAGAACTTGCGAATGTAATGTTTACCTGAAATTCAGCATTTGTTTTGTACTTCTAAGATTCCCTCTCAACTATAGCTGTGCCTTGTAACTCTGTGTGTGTTCTATATAGTAAGCCATAAGAGTGAGAGCAGGGTGCTACATAGGCAGGAAAGGAAATGTGTTTGATCCTTTAGAGATGGTCTGTGAAGCAATGATCTTCCCTACGCATAGGTAAAGTTGCAGAAAGTTATCTGAGGCAGCAGTGGTGCAATCCAGCGAGGATAGTCTACTTTAACCTTACTCTCTAACTCCTACTTCTGCACATTCATGTAGCTAGGGAATATTTCTTAAAAGTTAATTATATTACTTTGAGATTCTTACTAAAAGTTTCATATGTGGACTGTAGTTTTCAGTCTTTTCTTTCCTGGTTTGACTAGTTTAAAATTTTTAGGCCCTGATCAAACTCTTGTTTCACTTTCTGTTTCTTATCTGAAATGTACTTTCACATTTGGTACTATTAGAGCTCTTATTTTCTGATATGTAGATGCCTATCTTTGCCACGTGTATCATAATGGAAGCTCTTAATGTAAAAGCAAATAGTCTTTTCTACTTTCCAAAGCATACAATTTGAAAGAAATATTGAACAGTTGGTTGACTTAGTGTAGCTTTAAAAAAATATAAATTACCTATGTTTAAAAATATTTAGGTTTGCTATAGCTAGTTCTAATGGTACCTTTTTATCTTCTTTATAATATTATTAGTAAGTAAGACCTTTCTCTCTTTTTTTTAGAAAACTGGTGACTTATATGCTATCAAAGTATTTAATAACATAAGCTTCCTTCGTCCAGTAGATGTTCAAATGAGAGAATTTGAAGTGTTAAAAAAACTCAATCACAAAAATATTGTCAAATTATTTGCTATTGAAGAGGAGGTAAGTATTCAAGTTTTAGTTAATCTTCTCATGTTTATTATAGTTGTTATAATTTAGAAGAAATAACCTAGCAATGTTTTATAGACATGTTTGTTTGTTTTTTAAATGGTGCAAATTAGAGTTTATACAATTAAATATTCTATTCTCAAAGATTCTTGAATAGCCTGGCTGAAGTGGCTGAGTTGGTTGAGCATCATCCCATGTACTGAAAGGTAGCCAGTTTGATTCCCCGTCAGGGCACATGCCCAGAGTGTGGATTCAGTCCTCGGTCAGAGTAAATATAAAAATAAAAAAAAGATTCTTGATTAGCTATAACAATGGAAATGAAGTATCATGGAATCAGAAAAAGTAGTATAAAAAGTAAAAGAGTATAGAATATGGTTACTATATTTACTAAAAGAAAAAAAGAAAGAAACTAAGTTAAATTGACATAATTTTAAAAGGAGCAAAGAGAAAGTCAAACAGTAGAAAGGTGGCTTTGTAAAGGAATAAAAATCTTAAGAATCCAGGGATCAATATGTAAAGTCCATTTATAAAAGATAGAATTGATTTTAGAGGGAAACAGTGAAAATAAGGATGTTATTAGGATAATTATCTAGAAATAATGGAAATAGAAATCTATTTTAATCCCTGTAAACATGAGTAGTCAATAAATTACACCTTTTGAAAAACAATTTAGAGGTTTACACTCCTTATAGTCATTTTATTTTTAGTCATTACTTCTTAAAAAGTAATTAAAAATGTAAATTATAGTTTTATGCACAGAGATGTTCATTGCTGCCCTGTTTATAATAAAAAATGCTTCAATAGGTTAGAATGTGTGATGGATAGTTACTTGGAGTTAGCTACACTCAAGGTTAAGAACATAGCCTTCCAGGTTACCAAACATGTTCAAGACTTCTGACACCATCTACCGGGAGTTTGGCAAACTGCACAGTCAGTGAGAACAGTGCCCACAGGACTGCTCATTCAGACATGAGTTTCATGTTCAGGAGCCCCCAGGACTGCCTTCACTTCAGACCAGCTGGCTACAAATTCGGGGCTTCCCATAGCTGTCCTCAGCTTCGATAATTTGCTAGTGTTGAATGAAACAGAACTCAGAAAAGCTCTATACTTACAATTAAAGTTTTATTGTAGCAAAAGAATACAAATTATAACTAGCCAAAGCAAGGGATCCATAGGGTGGAATATGGGAGGGCTTCATTGTGACTCTTCCTTGTCCTCAGGAACACTTTAAATTGACAGGATGCACAGAATATTGCCGGTATTCAAAATTTTAGTTGGAGCTCAATCACATTCTCTCTGCATGGCAACCTTTTTACTCTCCAGGCCTTCCCAAAGGTTCAGAAACTTTAGTCTCTGTTTCCTCTGGAAGTTGGAAAGGATATGCAGGACCTAAAACCCCTGCCATAAATCACATTGTTAGGCTGTCATATGGCCAAAGTCCCCAGAGAAACAAAGACAACTTAGAGCAGACAGGACATTCCAGAGGCCTAGTGAGTAGCCAAGGACAAAGGCCAGACCTCTTTTGGTTAATTCTTTACTACACAGCAATTAAGCAATAATGAAGAAAAAAGATATTTACCAAAGCTTTAATCATGTGGGAACTTGCTTATGTATATTGTTATGTTAGAAAATCAGGACTAAAATACATATACAGTATGATCTTGACACATATAGTACAATATATAAATAGTGTTAGGTATCTATAATATAATTTGATGCATAGATAAAAGACAAAGAAAATGCATAAAATATTAACATAATTATCTCTGGATTACAGAATTACAGATATTTTCCAATAATCAACATATTATTTAAAAACAAAATTTTTTAAAAATTTATTTCTCTCTGATACAGTCAGCATTTTGACTGTTGCCAGATAAGAAGTGGGGTTGGAGGAATGGCTGAAAAGGTGAAGGGATTAAGAAGTATAAAACGGTAGTTATATAATAGTTATGGGGATGTAAAGTACAGGATAGGGAATATAATTAGTAATATTATAACAATTATGTATAGTGTCAGGTACTAGATTTATCAAGGTGATCACTCTGTAAGTTATATAAATGTCTAATCATTGAATTGTACACCTGAAATTAATATGATATTGTATGCAAATGGTAATTGAAAAATAAAAAATTATTCAAAAATAAATAAAAAATTTTCTCTTATAAACTACTCAATAGTAGAGAAATTTAAAATGTTTTATAAAAGTATTTTGGAGATAAGTAGAAAATATTATAAAAGAAAGGACTTAAACTGAATTTGAAGACTTATTTTTACATTTTCAAGTATCTGAAATAGCATATATCTTATAATCAATGTGTATATGTAATTAGGTAATATTTGTTTTTCTCTACATAGCTGTTATTAAATTGATGTATCTACACAGCTGTTATTAAATTGATGTATCTTATAATCAGTGGTACATTAGAATCAAGGTAGAAAACAAATAAGCAGCTCAGATAAAAATGAGCAGACTAGAACTTTGCTGCAAGAGGGACTGATCAGCTATTCTGCCACTTGTTTGTTTTTAAGCTAGAACTTCATTATGTGAAGTAAAAGTTTTCTTCAGGTGTTTTAAGAGATTTGTTAGAAGAGATAATGTCCTATATGTACTATTATGTATACGAAATAAAAGGTAACTTTAAAAGAACCATTCTAACATCAGAGCAATGATTCTCTAATTCAGATTTAGCCAGCTTTCACTGTGGCTTGATTGTCTTCAAAACAAATTCAATTATAATAGGAGTTGATAAGATGTTAATTCTTATATGTGTACAGTCAACAAATATTTAACAAATCCTAGGTAAAGCAATTTAAAGTGCCTTCATCATTGTAGCAAATCCCACATTTAAATGAAATCAGATTAAGTACTGTCATATAATAATAACATTTTTTATATTGAGTTTCAATCAGTGATTTATTTTTTGCAGACAACAACAAGACATAAAGTACTTATTATGGAATTTTGTCCATGCGGGAGTTTATACACCGTTTTAGAAGAGCCATCTAATGCCTATGGACTACCAGAGTCTGAATTTTTAATTGTTTTGCGAGATGTGGGTATGTTTGTTTATTTATATGATTTTATGTATATTTGTATATATAATTTGATGACATAAATTTTTTTGCATTCAAAACCATGGACTTTTTTGCCATGCTTTCTTAGAGATATGACACCAAAGTACCATACAAAAAGAAAAAAAATAGATAAATAGAACTTTATCAATATAAAAAACTTTAGTGTTTCAAATGACAACATCAAGTAAGTGAAAAGACAATCCATAGAATGAGAGAAAATATTTGCAAATCTTTTATCTGATAAGGAATTTTTATCCTGACAACTCAACAAAAAAAGTCAAATAATCCAATTTAAAAATGGGCAAAGGATTTGATAGACATTTTTCCAAAGCTGATATACAAAAGGGAAACAAGCACATAAAAAGATGCTTGAGAATATTAGTCGTTAGGGAAATGAAAATTTAAAAACCCCCAAATTACCACTTCATATCCACTAAGATGGCTGAAATCAAAAAGACCACAAAGCAAGTGCTGGTGAAGATGTGCAGAAATTGGGACCTTTATATACTGCTGGTGGGATTGTAAATGGCACAGCCACTTGGGAAAACAGTCCAGCAGTTTCTCAAAAGGTTGAACATAGAATTACTATATGACTTAACAATTCCATGCTAGGTATTTACCTAAAAGAATTAAAAACATACCTACACAAAAACTTATTCACCAATATTCACAATAGCCAAAAAAAAAATGGAAACAGCCCAAGTATCCACTAATTGATGAATAGGTAAACAAAATGTGGTATATCCATACAATGGAATATTATCCTATCTAATAATAGATGAACATGGTAATTAACCGTAACTTCGCTACCCTTCCCATTGGCTAATCAGGGCGATATGCAAATTAACTGCCAACCAAGATGGCGGCCGGCAGCCAGGCAGCTGAAGCGAACAGGAGGCTTGCTTGCTCCAG
>NW_006295054.1:568727-569369 GCF_000327345.1 Myotis davidii
CAGCCAGCCCTCACGCCCCGGGATCTGCGGAGCCGCGAGGCCTCCTGGCACCGGGATCAGCAGAGCCGCGAGGCCTCACTGCCCCAGTGTTAAGCAGAGCTGTGAGGCCTCCCAGCACTGGGATCAGTGGTGCCGCGAGGCCTCCTGGCACCTGGAGCAGCATGATGGGGCAGTACCCAAACCCCCCGATCGCCCTGCGGCTCGGTGTGTGACAGAGGGCTGGGCCACAACCTCCCTATCCGCCCTGCTCTGTTTGTGACAGGGGAAGGTGCCCCAACTCCCTGGTCGGCCTTGCTCTGTGCCTGATAGGGGGGAGCTCCCCAACCCCCTGATCGGCCCTGCTCTGTGTGTGACAGGATGCTGCGCCGCAACCCCTCCGTGGGTCCTGCTCTGTGTGACACGGGGGGCGGCGCCCCAACCCCCTGATCTGCCCTGCTCTGTGTGTCACAGGGGGCAGTGCTCCAACTCCCCTATTGGCCCTACTCTGTGCGTAACGGGGTAGCGCCGCAACCTCCCCATCGACCCTGCCTTGAATCTGACAGGGGGCAGTGCTCCACCCCCCCCAATCGGCCCTACCCTGAGTGTGACTGGGGGTGGCATCGTAACCTCCCGATCCGCCCTGCTCTGTGCATGACAGGGGGT
>NW_006295054.1:570207-576651 GCF_000327345.1 Myotis davidii
TGCATCAGCAGTGCTAAGGATGTCCAACTGCAGTTTAGGCCTGCTCCCTGTTGGCAAGTGGACATCCCCTGAGGGCTGCCAGGCTGCCAGAGGGATGTCTGATTGCCATCTTAGGCCCAGTCGCCCGGTACCAGGCCTAAGCCAGCAGGTGGTCACCCCCAAGGGGTCCTAGACTGCGAGAGGGCACAGGCTGGGCTGAGGGACCCCCTACCCCCGAGTGCACAAATTTTTGTGCACCGGGTCTCTAGTTTATAAAAAGAAATGCAGCCCTGCCCAGTGTGGCTCATTTGTTTGAAGCATCATCCAATACATCAAAAGGTTGTGTGTTTAATTCCCAATTAGGGCATGTGTAGGAGGCAGCCATTTGTCTGTCTATCTATCTGTCACTCTTCCTCCTCTCTCACTTCCTCCTTCCCCCTTCCTCTCTCTGAAATCAATTTTAAAAAAGAAATGCAGTAGTGATACATGCTTTAATGAGATGCACCTTGAAAAGTTATGCTAAAGTGAAAGAAGCCAGACACAGAAGGCCACAATATTTATATGATTTTATTTATATGAAATACCCAGAATAGGCAAATCCATAGAAACAGAAAGCAGATTAGTGATTGCCATTGGCTTGAATGGAGGGCATAGTTGAGGAGTGACTAATGGTTTGGGGATCTCTTTTAAGCATAATGAAATGTTCTGAAATTAATGGTGATGGTTGCACACTCTGTGACTGGCTATATTAAAAGCCACTGAATTGTATATTTTAAAAGGATGAATGTTATGATATGTAAATTTAATCTCAATAAAGCTGTTGTTTCAAAAATATGACAACCAAAAGGAGTAATATCTTGGAAAGAAATGAATCAATATTTAAGTGGGAAAAGCCCAGTGATTAAAAAAAAAAAGTATAAAATTAGTGGGAATTTTTTTTCTTTTAATTGATCTTGGAGGGCAAGGGGGGGAGAGAGAAACAGCAATTGGTTGCCTCCCTCCTGAGCCCTGACCAGGGATTGAACCCGCAGCTTCGATATGTTCCTTGAGCAAGAATCAAACGCCCCACCTTTTGGTGTAGAAGACGATGCTCCAACCAGCTGAGCCACATCAACCAGGGCTAGTGGGAATTCTTGAACCTGACACTGAAAGCAGTGTGGAAACAACCATTTAGATGAGAATAAAAAAAGAGAGAAACAATTAATATATACTACAACCTGTTGAATCAAATCGAAGTTATAGATGATTGATGCCTTCCTAGGTATACTGGTGGCCCTGAGTTTTCATAATGAAATGATACCCCAAACGCTCATGTTATATTTGAACATTATCTATCCACTGTCAAATATTTCAAACTATCACTCAGTGACACTGCTTGTCAGCCCAAACAGCTTAATTTCAGCAATGTAGCCACCTTTACCCTTACAAAAAAAAAAAAGGAGTATGGCCTTCTTAAAAAAGTGTATGAGAAATACATTTTTATGGCTACAAGTGTGACACCTTGAGCCTTTTTCTATCACTTTTTTTTTTTTACTATTTTATGTAGTGAATCCAATGTACTTTTTTATGGAATTATTTCTCCGAGATAAATATATATGAAACTGTAGTGAAAGATTGATCTTTTTTGGGAATCTTTACTCTTTTTGTTTTGTTTTAATTTATTGGGATAGCTGGCTAATAACATCAAATAAGTTTCAGGTAGAAATAAAATATAAGAAAAAAATTAAAAATAAGTAAGTTCCAGGTATACAATTCTGTAGTACATCATTGTATATTGCTGTGTGCTCACCACCCAATCTAGTCTCCTTTCATCACCATATATTTGACCCACTTTGCCGTCTTCATCCTCCCTTTACCTCCCTTTCCCTTTGGAAACCACCCTTCTATTAGCTGTGTATATGAATTTAATTGTTCATTGCTTTCTGTTTTATATCCCACATATGCATGAAATCACATGGTTCTTGTCCTTTCCACCTGACTTATTTCACTTACGGTACTCTCAGGATCCATCCATGTTGTCACAAATGGCAGTATTTCATCATTTTTTTATGGCTGAGTAATAATCCATTATATATATATTTAACTGCTTTATTTAATCATCCATTGAGGGACACTTAGGTTGTTTCCATGTCTTAGCTGTGGGGAATAATGCTATAATGAACATAAGAGGTACATATATACTTATGAAATAAGTGTTTTCAAAATTTGGGGGTAGATACTTAGAAGATGGATTGCTGAGTCATATGGTAGCTCTTTTCTTAATTTTTTAGGTCACTTTACTGTTTTCATAGTAGCTATACTGTTTTATATTCCCATGAGCAGTGTGGGAGGATTCTCTTTTCTCCACATCCTTTCCAATACTTGTTATTTCTTGTCTTATTGATGATAGCCATTCTAACAGGTGTGAGGTGGCATCTCATCGTGGTTTTGATTTGCATTTCCCTTATAGGTAGCGAAGTTGAGCATCTTTTCATATGTCTGTTGGCCAGCTATGTGTCTTTTGGGGAAAATTATCTGTTTAGGCCTCTGTCCTTTTTTCAATTCCTCACCTGAGGATATGTTTTTATTGATTTCAAAGAGAGAGGAAGAGAGGGAGAGAAACATTCATCGGTTGCCTCTTAGATATTCCCAAATGGGATTAAACCCAAAACCTAGGTATGTGCCCTGATCAGGAATCAAACCTGAAATCCTTTTGATGTATGGGCTGATGCTCCAACCAATTGAGCCGCTAGCCAGGGCCTTCTGCCCATTTTCTTAATCAGATTATTTTTTTGGTTGTTGAGTTGTGTGAATTCATTATATATGTTGGATTTTAGCCTCTTATTGGAGGTATTATTTGCAAATATCTTCTCCCATTCTGTTGGCTGCCTTTTTGTTTTGTTGATGGTTTCTTCTGTGGTGCAGGGAATCTTTATTCTAAAGTGTAGGCAGATTGCCCAGATATATAACCAAAAGTAATTCGGGAAGTCATATGCTTAAGATCATTTTTTTCCATTTTTCTGATGGTACTAAAGGGAGACTGGACTCTTTCTTAAACTGATCCTTATTCGAAAGCCTTTTATGACTCAAACAGGAGGTACAAAATACCACTACCACCTATTCTTTGACTAAAATGACATGGGACTAACTTACAGAAAAAACTTATATTGAGTGAATATGAATGAATTATATCGATGAATTTGACATGCACAGATATACACATAGACACATACATTATTATTATTACCTTTGTTTTATATTTATTGTTGAAGTGGGTGGAATGAATCATCTTCGAGAAAATGGCATAGTGCACCGTGATATCAAGCCAGGAAATATCATGCGTGTTATAGGGGAAGACGGACAGTCTGTGTACAAACTCACCGATTTTGGTGCAGCTAGAGAATTAGAAGATGATGAGCAGTTTGTTTCTTTGTATGGCACAGAAGAATATTTGGTAAGTCATGCATTACTAATGTTATTTAAAGAAGCTGAATATATTGTAAATATGGGTAATTAGTCAACCAAGTAACTACAGTGTGTTTTGTAACTTTCAGGACAAAGATTAAATTTTCTAATCTAATGAGTATGGTGTGTAATGAGGGAATTAGCGATTTGTTTCTAAGGGTGCTGTCATTTTTCTGTTAAAAATTCTTACAAGTTTTATAACACTCTTAAATTCTTTAATTTTACTAATGCTATGGATTTTTAGTAAAAGAAAAGCTAGCTATCTGTTCACTCCAGAAGCATCTAGGTGGTAAAATTTTGGAGAAATTTTTTTGGATCAGAATAGCTAATATAGTACAAGCTTGTTACAATGATATTCCCTGTAGAGCAAAATTCATTATAATTCTGAAGCAGAATAATCTATTCAGGGAAACTAGTTATTGAAAGACAGAGAGGACCATTGTTAGAAACATGTACAAAAAATGAAATGCCTTTGAAAATACCTAATTTGAAAGTGTAGAAAGCTAGAAAAGCTCTGTTTATTTGGGTGTGTTTGTGTGGAGTTAGTAACCATTTGAACACTTAAGAAAATAGTCTTTTTTGTTCTTTTAAGAAAATATTAAAAGTAAGTACATTTAACACATAATCAGGAAATTTATATATAGTATGTAGCTATCACTAATTTTTCATGGCTCTGAGTTTTCTCTCAAAAGTCGTAGAATCTGACTTTCTTCCAGTTGGATTCTGCTGTTGTAATTTTGTAACAAGAAAAAAGTCTGCGGCCCTAGCCAGTTTTGCTCAGTGGATAGAGTCCCCGGTTCAATTCCAGTCAAGGGTACATGCCCGGGTTGCAGGCTCGATCCCCAGTGTGGGGTGTGCAAGAAGCAGCTGATCAATGATTCTCTCTCATCATTGATGTTTTTATCTCTTCCTTTCCCTTCCGCTCTGAAATCAATCAAAATATATTTTAAAAAATAAAAAGCTAATAATGTTTGCACTTAAAATATTCAATTTCTTTTTAAAAAATATGTTTTTATTGATTTCAGAGAGGAAAGGAGAGAGAGATTGATCTCCTGCCTCCTGCACGCCCCCTACTGACCAGAATCGAACCCAGGACCTTCATTCTGCAGGCCAATGTTCTATCCACCAAGCCAAACTGGCTAGGGCTTAAATTCCTTAAAAAAAAAAAAAAAAGAATAAAGTCTAACCATGATGGCTCCATAGTGCAGATGGAAAAGTTAGGCTTTGATAAGAGCAGTTCCATTGTAACTGTAAAGTAGATGTAGAGTGTAGGCACAGATTCAGGTAGGTTGGTATTTGGTAAAAGGTATAAAAGAGAATTGGTCCTCTGATTACTTCCATTTCCTCGTTGACGTATGCAATGAGGTCATGAAAATTGAGAGTCAAATGAGGTGGTGTTGGAAGTTTGAGCAGAGGAAGACTTGAAACAGACTTTCAGAGAGAAATTATTAGGAAAATATAGTAAAATTTCTAAGCATTATTGAATACCTATTTTTTGTGTACTGTATTACCATAGAACACAAGTTAGCTTTGTTTTTCTTTGTTTGTTTTTTTAAGCATCCTGATATGTATGAGAGAGCAGTGCTAAGAAAAGATCATCAGAAGAAATATGGAGCAACAGTTGATCTTTGGAGCATTGGGGTAACTTTTTACCATGCAGCTACTGGGTCACTGCCATTTAGGCCATTTGAAGGGCCGCGTAGGAATAAGGAAGTGATGTAAGTGATTTCTCCATCTAAATTTTTAAAACAATTTTTAAAATGTATCTTTATATTATTTTGTGTCATCAAATATTAGAGGTGTACGCTAATGAAAATTGATTTAGCCATCATTTCTGGACTTTACTATAAAGTAAGCTATTTGCAGCCTTACAAAAATTTATAGGCATAATTTTTCATATTGTCTTTAAATATCTTATATACAATAGACTATAAATGACATCCAAACATTAAAATATAATGCGTTTTGGATTTTCTTTCAGTTCATTGTTTATTTACTTCTTTTTATGCACTTATTAGTGTTTTTCCTTCAGATAACTGAAAAAATAGTAACCTGTGGAGTACTAGAATCATTACTAGATCTAAAAGAAATATAGTTCCTACCCTGAACTGATTTGATTTCTTTTTCCGTTTCAAAAATATTAATGTAACATTAATTTTTTTTCTAGTGTTGCAGTTTCAGTCCAAAGATTGCATACATTTTATTAGCACATTATACATTTATGTACTGCCATAATTAGGAAAACGTTACTGTGTATAAAATTACTCTTGTAAACCAAATAGTGGAGGAAAGAAAGATAGATTTCTAGATGTGAAATCTACCGTATTATAAAATTTTTTCATACATTGGGTACACATCTTTTTATTTTTTTATTTTTTATAAATTAAATCTTTGTTGTTCAGATTATTACAGTTGTTCCTCTTTTTTTCCCCCCATAGCCCTCCTCCACCCAGTTCCCAGCCCACCCTCTGCCCTTACCCCTCCCACTGTCCTCATCTATAGGTGTACGATTTTTGTCCAGTCTCTTCCTGCACCCCCACACTCCTTTCCCCCCAA
The DNA here is from genome assembly GCF_000327345.1 of Myotis davidii. Lineage (NCBI taxonomy): Eukaryota > Metazoa > Chordata > Mammalia > Chiroptera > Vespertilionidae > Myotis > Myotis davidii. The sequence goes on from NW_006295054.1 coordinate 576,187, forward strand.
GATCCCAAGAATTGTCAGTCCACTCCCTTTCTATGCTCCTGATTCTATTATATTCACCAGTTTATTCTGTTCATCAGATTTTTTATTCACTTGATTTTTAGATTCACTTGTTGATAGATATGTATTTGTTGTCACTTTGTTGTTCATAATTTTTTATCTTTACCTTTCTCTTCTTCCTTTTTTTAAAGAATATCCTTCAGCATTTCATATAATACTGGTTTGGTGGTGATGAACTCCTTTAGATTTTTCTTGTCTGTGAAGCTCTTTATCTGACCTTAAATTCTAAATGATAGCTTTGCTTGGTAGAGTAATCTTGGTTGTAGGTCTTTGCTATTCATCACTTTGAATATGTCTTGCCACTCCCTTCTGGCCTGCCTAGTTTCTGTTGAGAAATCAGCTGACAGTCATATGGGTACTCCCTTGTAGGTAACTAACTGTTTTTCTCTTGCTTTGTCTTTTGCCCTT
>NW_006295054.1:576973-584089 GCF_000327345.1 Myotis davidii
TGATATGTGTTTGTGTGCTAGGTGTCCTATAGGGCCCAGTGGCTCATCCTCCCCAATTACTTGAGGTAGACACTTTGGTGTACCCCTTTGTGGGCTTTGTGCACAGTCTTGTTGTAGTTAAGCCTTGATTGTTGTTGGTATCACTGGGAGGAATTGACCTTCAGGCCAGTTGGCTGTGAGAATCAGCTGTGTCAACAGTGGGAGAACTTCTGTGCTGAAAACACCCTTATGGGGCAAGGCTTGCTTCAGTGGGGCTTTGGTGCTCACTGAGTCTGCCCCCTGAGTGTGTCCCTTATGGATCTGAGGAGTTGTAATTGGATGGTCCCACTCTGACCACTGGGTACACTGGCTCTTGGATCTAAGGAGGGGCTAATTTAGCCTCTGCCTGAGGCTACCCAGCAGGAGCTACGAAGAGATCTGCAGATTCCCCTTGCTTTCTTGGGGTTTGGAGGTGCCCAGATGAGGCCCAGCTGTGAAACAATGCAAGCTGCTGTGGGGCCTTGGGCCTTCTCTTGGAAGTTCTGGGTCTGTCTGGCCCAGCTGCGGTTTGTTAGGTAATTTTCAGATTGCAAAGGGCCAGGGCATTCATATGCAAAAGCCTCTGCGCAGAGCTTGGGTGGGGTGGGGTCTCAGGGAATCAACAGGGCAGAGTAAACAGCTATGCCTGAGCCTCAGTCCTTCCCTAAGAGGCCCCGCATCTCAGTGTCCCGGTAATCACTGCAATCACCTCTGAGAGAAAGCCGCCCTCGAGTTCTGAGTTCTGCCTGCTGCCAGACAGTCCAGTTTCTCCCCGTATGAGTCTGGAATCCCAAAGACTTCCTGGAACTGGAGTTCAGAGCAGTTGGGGGCTTGTGACTCCCTCCTAATTCAAAAAGACAGCCGCGTCCTCAGTTGCCAGCCCTTTCCGAGTGCGCCTCTGTACCTCTGCCCTTTACTTCCCCACTTCTCTGAATCTCAGTGTGCATTTCTCTTTCCTTCTAGTTGTAGAATTTCCACTCAGCCAGCCTTCCTGTAGTTCTGGATGATGTCCGTTTTGTCTTTTAGTTGTATTTTTGAAGTTGTTGTGGGAGGCACCAATTTCTGGTGTTTACCTATGCCGCCATCTTGGTTTCTCTCACATCTTTTTATTTTAAAATGAATTAGTAAATGACCTTGCTTCATGAGAAACAGCCAAACCATTCACACATATAAAACTGAGGTTATGAACACTGTTTAATTTAGCAAATGATTTGGTACAGTAACTCACTGACAGTCTAATGTGCCAAACCATTCTTTAGCTCTTAACATTTTTTTCAGACCATTTTATTTATATATATACTAGAAGCCCGTTGCATGAAGTTTCGTGCAATAGGCCTTCTTTCCGCTGGCTGATGGCACTGGTTTTCCTCTGGCACCCGGGACCCAGGCCTTTGGTCCGGCCACAGCAGAGAAGCCAAGCCTCTTCAGTCTTCAGTCTTCAGTCTTCACTCCAGCCAGAGCCCACAGTCTTTGCTCTGTGCCTACATATGCAAATTAACCGCCATCTTTGTTGGGTTAATTTGCATGGTCGCTCTGATTGGCTGGTGGGTGTAGCAGAGGAATGGTCAATTGGCATGTTTCTCTTTTATTAGTGTAGACATGGGGGATTAAGCCACAACCCCAGGCAGGCATGCGCCCCAACCAGAAATTCAACTGTAACCTCCTGGTTCATAAGTTGATGCTCAACCACTGTGCCACACCGCTGGGCAGACCACTAAATATTTAGTGCTTTTTTTTTTTCTTTTTAAAGATGTTTTTATTGATTTCAGAGAGGAAGGAAGAGGGAGAGAGTGATAGAAACATCAATGATGAGAATCATAGATCGGCTGCCACTGCCTCCTGCATGCCCCCTACTGGGGATCAAGCCTGCAATCAGAACATGTGCCCTTGTCTGGAATTGAACCTGGGACCCTTCAGTCTGCAGGCCTACGCTCTATCCACTGAGCCAAACCAGCTAGGACTGATGCTGTCTTTTATAAGCAAACATGACTTCATAATTACAACTATAAAAGTATAATCTTTTACTTAATCTCATCTGAAAAATTTGAAAGAAAGGCATTTTTCCTTTGATTGATTTAGGAAGTAAAACCAATTCAGCTGATACAATGACTTTTGCTAAAACCTGGGTATCTAAATGTTTTCCAGCAAAGACAACATGCATATTCGTAGGAAGAAGACATCTATTGCTATCCTGATGACTTTGGTATAGCGTCATCTTGAGCCTGTGTTACAACAGTGCCCTTTTTAAATAAAATCTCTTCATTAATGAAGGCTGAGTGTCCGTTTGTGTTTTATTATTAAACATGAATTGTGCCTAACAGTTAATCATGCTTTTATTGTCAGAGATAGGATTTAAAGAAATATCAACATTTCTTGCTGCCCCCAAAATGGATTAAATAAAACTGTGGCACTCCCTAATAAAGAAAAAGTGAAACTCATAAGTAATTGGGAATTCCTGATGATTTTGTCTGACTACCATGTGGACAGATATACTGTTAGAAGAATTTATTTCTTTATTTGTAAAGTATTTCAACTTTTTAGCAACACTCATGCTAATAAATGTTCAGAGGTACTTGAAGTAGTAATAATGACTCTACTAGTGAATGATGCACCTATGTCACATTATAGCATATTGGTCCCTTTTGTATCTCATTTACATGTTATAAATGTGTCTATTTATGGAGCTTACCATAATCCATTAAGCTTTTTCAAGAATTTGTAAGCATTCCCTTAAGAATTCTACCATTCATTGTATTTCTTTCTCTTTTCTTGCATTAATCTCACATATCTCTACTTATTTGTCCACAATCAGATTCTTCTTATGTGAATGCAACTTATTTTTCACATTCATTTCCTTCTTTCCTGAAAAATCTCTCAAGACAGAAATCCTGACTGCATCTGCTGAGGAAGCAGCAAGCAGTCCATATTAGTTGTGTTAGCTCTACTTAAAAAAAAATGTTTTTTATTGATTTGAGAGAGAGAGAGAGAGAGAAACATGGATCTGTTGCCTCCTGTAAGCACCCTGACCAGAGAGCAAACCTGTAACATGGGACATCCAGCTCTTTCTTCAGTTCATCTTTATTTTTATCACCTTCATCAAGAATCAAATTAAATTTTGACTTTTAGCCCAGCCAGTGGGGCTTGATCTCTCGTGCGGGATGTGCAGGAGGCAACCAATCAATATTTTTCTCTCATCAGTATTTCTGTCTTTATCCCTCCCCCTTCCTCTCTCTAAAATCAATAAATATATTTTTTTAAAAGACATAAAAATTTAAATTTGACTTTTAATTTTGGTATACACACATTTTCCTATCTGTGTATGCAAAGAATCTTTTGGGTACTGTGCTATGTATAGTTTTTTCTTTTTTTTTAATATATATTTTATTGATTTTTTACAGAGAGGAAGGGTGAGGGATAGAGAGTTAGAAACATCGATGAGAGAGAAACATCCATCAGCTGCCTCCTGCACACCTCCTACTGGGGATGTGCCTGCAACCAAGGTACATGCCCTTGACCGGGATCGAACCTGGAACCTTTCAGTCTGCAGGCTGACGCTCTATCCACTGAGCCAAACTGGTTATGGCCTTTTTTTTTTTTTTGAAGAATGCTGTTGTTCGTTCTGCAGGAATTTCATAGTCCAATTGACTGTGTTTTGGGCTAATATGGTGACCTACAAACATTCTTTAACATAACTTTTTTGTGTTTGCTCAATTTTTTCAGATGGAAAAATTAATATTTTTGTTGTGTACATCAAGATACTGTTACATGGCATTCTGAGATCTCAAATGAAAATTAGTTATGGCATATAATCATACAACCACTATTCTACTTGTCAGTCAGATTTAAAGTATTTTGATTGTTTTATGGATCCTGTGAACTCAATCACAAAATTTCGTCTAGTAGCTCATTATAGGTGCAACCGAGGGAAATACTATTGCAAAGCCCATTGATAGGCTGTGCAATAATGAACTGCTTATTTTATTCTGCTTTTATTCCTCCCTAGGTATAAAATAATTACTGGAAAGCCTTCTGGTGCAATATCTGGAGTACAGAAAGCAGAAAATGGACCAATCGACTGGAGTGGAGACATGCCTGTTTCTTGTAGTCTTTCTCTGTGAGTATATCTCCTCTTTTGCAGTTTGGTGTTTAGAATATTAATTAACTAAAATCACAAATCCTTGAGTGTAGTTTATTGTTGTTTGTTTTATTAGATGTTATTAAAGCATATGCTTTGATTTGTGATTTTTGTCTTTGTGGTGATATAAAAATTAATTACTAGTATAATGTATAAATAATTTTGCCAGACCTCTGTGAGGACATACATTTTGTAGGTTGCTTGGAATTCTGTGCAATGTGGGGAACCAGGTTAAGACCTTGGTGTCTTTTATACTGACTTGCATATTGGCAGACCAAAAATAGTGGTCTGCCAATATGCAAGTCAGTATATAGATAAGAGTAACTAGAATTCTAAAAAACAGGCACTAAAGAAGTTTACTATATCCTCATTTTTAAAGAGTATTCATATTACTGAAAAGGTGAGAAGTAAGAGTTTTCAATTTCCATCATTTCAAAAGTTCAAATGGGTTTAATTTGGCAGCAGAATTAAACTAAATATATACATATATATTCTCAGATATGAATCCTGTTACCACAAAGAAAGATTTGAAGTAAAATAAGTTAAAAGTAGATGCCCTGGCCAGTGTAAGTCAGTGGTAAGAGCATGGCCTGTGGACTGAAGGATCCCGGGTTTGATTCTCTTCAAGGTCACGTACCTCATTTGTGGGCTGCATTCCAGCCCCAGTCGGGGCACATGCAGGAGGCAGCCAATCGATGTCTCTCTCTCACATCAGTGTTTCTCTCTCTGTGTCTCTCCTCTTCCCTTCCATTCTCTCTAAAAATGAATGGAAAAGGTATCCTCAAGTAAGGATTAACAAAACAAAACAAAAAAGTAGAGAGTAAATTATTTTAGGTTTTACTCTGGAAATAAAGCTGAGACACTTACCAATATGTAGAATTTGTGATTAATGAATTAACTGCCATTTTCTCTGAGTGTGATAATTGTATACTACACAAGTGAATACACACATACAGGTCATGATTTACTGACCTATTATAATTTCTTTTTGTATGACTTTAACATATAAATATGTATATTTATATAGCACAAACAAAAAATATTACCTCTCATTTTATGTATTGATTTCTGTGAAAACTCATTTAAACCAACAGTTTCATTGCCAAAATCCTTTCTGAAAACCACTGTTTTGACAGTTTTATTGCATTGTTTTTAAGTTTCCAAAATAAAATTATGTCATCCAGCTAGAATTACCAAGAGAAATTCATTTTATTGGAGAGAAGAAATTTAATATTATAATAATGACTTGTGTTAAATTTTGATTTATAAAATATTCATTTTGGTAATCTCAGGCAAAACACAAAATTTAAAGTGGTCAAGAAATGATTATTTTCTATGTAATAATTGTATTGCTGAAACCCAGAATCAATAATTTGACAATCTACACTGTGGATTGCATATTTTAGGAGAATAACAGGACTTACCTATCAAATCAGTCTTTAGCACCAAGTTATACATTCTTTAATAAAAATTGCTTAGGTACCAGAAAGCATATGATCTTTTTTTTGGTTATCCTCACCTGCGGATATTTTCCATTGATTTTTTAGAGAAAGTGAAAGGGAGGGGGAGAAGTAGAGAGAGACACATCGATTGGTTGCCTCCCACATGCACCCAGACTGGGCCGAGGTACATGTATCCAGCCTACAACCAAGGTACATGCCTTTGACTGGAATTGAACCCACAACCCTTCAGTCCACAGGCCGATGCTCTATTCACTGAATCAAACTGGCTAGGGCTTTTTTTTTTCTTTAAATATATTTTTATTGATTTTTTTAGAAAGATAGGAATAGATAGAAACATTGATTGGCTGCTTCCTGCATGCCCCCTACTGAAGCCTGCCACCTGGATATATAGCCTGTCTGAATTGAAACAGTGACCTCTTCGTTCATGGGTCAAGGCTCAACTACTGAGCCACACCAGTCAAACAATCTCTTTTCTTTTAATAGTAAGGATATTAAGTATTACTAATTAGCAATGAAAACAACTACCAAAAATGTATTGACTGCAAAAATAGGTAACCATCCTGCCCTAGCCGATTTGCTCAGTGGTTAAAGCATCAGCCCGGGGACTGAAGTATTAGGGTTCGATTCTAATCAAGGGCACGTCCCTCGGTTGCAGGCTCGATCCCACACAGACAGCCTCCCTCCCTGCCCCCCAGGGGGCACATGCAGGAAACAACCAATGGATATGTTTCATATCGATGTTTCCTTTCTCCCTTCCTCCCTGCTACCCTTCCACTCTCTACAAAAATCAATGGAAAAGAATACTCTCAGGTGAGGATGAACTAAGGATAAAATAAGCATTCCTTTAAAAGAAAAGATAACCATCTCTTTCTTATCCTATATAATAAAGAGCTAATATGCAAATAGTCATAACGGCTCAGATACTCAACACTGGGGGGAGAGGAATGGGGACCAGCCAGACACAAATGAGCTCACAAGAGAGGAATGGGGACCAGCCAAGCTGCGGCCCGGGAGAGGGGCAAGCCACACTCCCCATGGTCCCGAGTGCCAGTGCCTGCAGCTGCGGCCTGGGAAAGGAACAAGCCGCCCACTCTGCGGTCCCGGGCGCCTGCAGCTGCAGCCCGGGCAAAGCCCCCCGCCCATGGTCCCCTGTGGCTATGGCTGGCCCAGGCGGAGCCGGCCTGGATCCTGGGTGCCTGCAGCCAGCCAGAGGGAGGGAAGCCTGGGTCCCGGGTGCCTGCGACCGACTGGAGGAGGGAAGCCTGGGTCCTGGGCAAGGCAGAAGCAGTTGGGAGTGATCAGGCCAGCCGGGGAGCAGTTAAGGGTGATCAGGCCGGTAGGGGAGTAGTTAGGGGCCATCAGGCAGGCAGGCAGAGTGGTTAGGGGGCAATCAGGCTGGCAAGAGAAGCAGTTAGGAGCCAGCAGTCCCGGATTGTGAGAGGGATGTCTGACTGCCGGTTTAGGCCCGATCTGGCCTAAACCGGCAGTCGGACATCCCCC
>NW_006295054.1:593435-594068 GCF_000327345.1 Myotis davidii
ACATGCATGAAACAACCAATGGATATGTTTCATATCGATGTTTCCTTTCTCCCTTCCTCCCTGCTACCCTTCCACTCTCTACAAAAATCAATGGAAAAGAATACTCTCAGGTGAGGATGAACTAAGGATAAAATAAGCATTCCTTTAAAAGAAAAGATAACCATCTCTTTCTTATCCTATATAATAAAGAGCTAATATGCAAATAGTCATAACGGCTCAGATACTCAACACTGGGGGGAGAGGAATGGGGACCAGCCAGACACAAATGAGCTCACAAGAGAGGAATGGGGACCAGCCAAGCTGCGGCCCGGGAGAGGGGCAAGCCACACTCCCCATGGTCCCGAGTGCCAGTGCCTGCAGCTGCGGCCTGGGAAAGGAACAAGCCGCCCACTCTGCGGTCCCGGGCGCCTGCAGCTGCATCCCGGGCAAAGCCACCCGCCCATGGTCCCCTGTGGCTATGGCTGGCCCAGGCGGAGCCGGCCTGGATCCTGGGTGCCTGCAGCCAGCCAGAGGGAGGGAAGCCTGGGTCCCGGGTGCCTGCGACCGACTGGAGGAGGGAAGCCTGGGTCCTGGGCAAGGCAGAAGCAGTTGGGAGTGATCAGGCCAGCCGGGGAGCAGTTAAGGGTGATCAGG
>NW_006295054.1:594329-618000 GCF_000327345.1 Myotis davidii
CAAATTTTGTGCACCAGGCCTCTAGTATTTATTAGTCAAGATTGAATAGCAAGTGGGAAAAACCTAATTCAACTGGTTTAAGTGGAAAGAAAATAGATTGACTTTGTAATTAAAAGTTCACATGTGTATGTGACTCAAAGCTCAGCTAAATCCTCAGACTCAAGCTATATCACGACTTGGTCCCTTCAAATCACTCAGATCTGCGTTTACCTCCTTTCTCCTTCCCTTCAGTAGGCTCTTTCCTGAGAGCCACAGGAAGGCTGCTCACATTCCCAGACTCACATTCTCATAGGTTTGAAAACTCAGTGGGGGAAAAAGATTTTCTTTCCTGGTAGTTTTAGCAAAGATTTTTGGCATTGATTCACATTTAACTAACTTATATGCTACCACCTAACCACCTCCAACTAATCATAACCAAATCTGGCTTTTATACCCATCTATGCACAGGGATTAGAGTTAGAGAATAGAGAGGTGTAGATTCTCTTACAAAAGGAGGGAATATACATATCTGTTAGGCAAAATTTAAAATGTCCACTACATATTTTGAAAATTGTTCAGATAAGGAATTCTTTCAAGGCCTGTTACATAGTCAAGAATATATTTTTAAGACTACTTGAAATTCCATAATTGAGCATCTGTTTGAGCATATTTTATAATTTAGAAAAAGAATAAAGTCCTTTATTAGTCAGAAGTTATTTGTAATTGAATTGGCACTAATTGATTACTAGATGATTATAGTAATTTTACTGCCTAAATAAGTGTCAATATAAGAAACTAATTTGAGCAAACTGATCACATATGCTGAGGAGCAGGATCTCAGATGCCCTGGAGAATGGCAGCTTTCCAGCTTATTTTATATACTAGAATCAAAGGAGAAGACCTCAGGAAGGTGCATGAAATCCATTGGTGATAGAATAAGGAAGCGGGAGAAAGCATAGCAGAGCAATCTCTAGAATTGGATAAAAGACAAAATGGAGAAACACATACTTCCTTTAAACAGGATCTTTAATAGTTAATATTTACGCATGTAGAGATGGTATGCAGGGAACAAAATAACAATGAGGAGGTCTGGTGCTCTGGTGCCCTCGGTAGTGAGGAAACTTGGGAATGAGAGAATCAAAGAAAATAACCAGTAAAAGATAAATTAACGTAAAAATACCATAATCCCTGATTTATTGACAAGTAATACTAAACTAAGGTTTACCTGGCTTTTTGAAAAGTTGGAAGATTTTTTTAAAACTTTGATCTAATCTAATAACAATTCCTTTGATTTGGTAGTAAATATTATGACTTTGTACCTAGATAAAATACACATTCATTCTTCAAATTTTTTTTAATACTATTTTAGGGGTCTTCAAGTTCTACTTACCCCTGTTCTTGCAAACATCCTTGAGGCTGATCAGGAAAAATGTTGGGGTTTTGACCAGTTTTTTGCAGAAACTAGTGATATACTTCACCGGATGATAATTCATGTTTTCTCACTACAACAAATGACAGCTCATAAGATTTATATTCATAGCTATAATACGTAAGTACCTCTTTATGTTTTCTTCCTAGATGATAATGTTATATAATAATTATCTTCATAAATTAGGAGAGAAAATAGAAAAGATACCTCAGCTTCACCAGAGGCACCCACTTCCCACTTAAAATAATGTTTAAGTGCTTAGTATACATATGCTCACCCAAGCCTGAGCCAAATCTTAGCAAAGGCTTGTGGGGCAGACAAATTATAACATTGCTGCTGAAACGTTTCTTTGATTTCATGAATCTGTTTAGGGAGAATCTAGCTTTTTCCCAAAAACATTTTGAAAATACCTGGTTTTATTAATTGAGTTAATAAATACTATGTAGTGATGTTTTAAGTACTATTCTCAGTTCTTTATATATTTAAGTCACTTAGTCCTCACAACAAATCTGTGAGGTGGGTCCTATTATTCCCATTTTACACATGAGGAAACCTAGCACAGAGGAGTAACTGAAAGTAATTCAGCAAATAAATGGAATAACTGGAATTCTAACTCAGTCTGATTTCAGAGCCATTGCTCTTAACTCTGCTATGTTGGCTCCCCATTATTAAATATTAAGAACCCTGTGTATTGTGCCTACCCAGTGTATGTATACAGACAGAAATATTTTAGAATTGCTGTTTAGACAGTTTAGATGAAATTTTTAGTTTAACAGACTTTGTAGTGTTCACATCAACATAGTGGGGTTTCTGTGGACTGGCCCTGACCTGAAGTTCCACTAGAAATGGATGTTGTACTCAGTCATTTTAAAAGAGACTTCCCCTCTCTTTTTATCTCAGTTATGTTGTCTTTTTGGATTTTTCTCACACAGTGCTACTGTATTTCATGAACTGGTGTATAAACAAACCAAAATTATTTCTGCAAATCAAGAACTTATATATGAAGGACGCCGCTTAGTTCTAGAACCTGGAAGACTAGGACAGCATTTCCCTAAAACTACTGAGGAAAATCCTATCTTTGTAGTAAGCCGGGAACCTCTGGATACCGTAGGTTTGAAATATGAAAAAAGTAAGTTGGGATTTTTCTTGTTCTTACTAGCCATTTTAAAAAAACCAACACTGGCCCTGACTGGTGTGCTCAGTGGTTAGAGCATCGGCTTTCACACCAGAAGGTCGCAGGTTCAATTCCTGGTCAAGGGCACCTACCTGGGTAACAGGTTTATCCCCCACCCCGGTCAGAGCTGAAGGCAAGCAGTTGATGTGTCTCTCACATTGTTGTTTCTCCCTCTCTCTCTCCCCCTCCCCCCTTCCATTCTCTCTGAAAAAAAGAAAAAGAAAAATCAATGGAAAAATATCATCAGGTTAGGATTAACAAAACAAACAAACAAAACCTAAAAATGATTATCTTCATAAAGTTGATTGATGATGACATTATTGTAGACCTTTCATAAACATTAAAATTTTGTAAATTAGTTGTACAAAATTAGTAAAATTTAAAAGCCTTGTAGGTAATACAATTTGATATTAAATATTTTATTTCATAAAGTGGTAAAATAGTTTGTTATGTATGTTTCACTGTAGCTTTCTGCTTTTAGTATTTTACTCATATTCAAAATAACCTTTTATGCCATAAATTTCAGCAAATATTTCTTGTGCCCAGTGTGAATGGGACACTTTGCCAGGCTTTGGGGTCTAAGAAAAATTAGATCTGCATTTTGGAGTCTTTTAAATTATTAACTGTTGAAAAAAATAAACTATCCAGATTTTTACATTTCTGTTTGGATTTTGGGATTTGATTTCAACTTAAATAGAGGTATTGAGCTGGTTGTGTTGGAATATATTTAAGAAAAAAATGAAATTCCTTCGAAATATTGTAGGTAATTTGTTACAGGATGAGCATTATTGTTTCAAGTATTGTTGTTCTTTTAAATATGTTATGATTTTTATTTTTTTTAGAGAGGAAGGGAGAGGGAGAGGGAGAGACATTGATCTGCTGCCTCTTGCATGCCCCCTACTAGGGATTGAACCCAAAACCTGGACTTGTGCCCTGACCTGGAATCGAACCTTCCACCACTTGGTGCATGGGAGGATGCTCAACCACTGAGCCACACCAGCCAGGCTGTTGTTTTTAACCAGGGAAAGAACATTATAGTTTGTCACTATATTTAATTTAATTTAAAGGTTGATGTTGAAGTTAGAGGTTACTATATAAAGGATATAATAATTTACTCAAAATTCTCTATTTCTGATTTTAACTATTTTATTTAATGTTTCAGTTTCCCTCCCTAAAGTACATCCACGTTATGATTTAGATGGAGATGCTAGCATGGCTAAGGTTAGTATTTAATTAAATTACTATATAAACCTCTGAGTTCAAATTATCTTATCAATAGTGGAAGCAATAAAATGTATTGTGTCTTTATAGATGCCTATTTGATTTAGGAAGTCATTCACTTAAATTGTTATCCATTGCAAATTATTTTGTGTTCTTTCTTTTTAACTTTATAGCCTTTTTTTTGATTCACAGAAAACTTTCTCCATGTAGGCAATGCATGTTTAACATTATCATGTTAAGGTTGAAATATTCATTACAGTTCTATCTATCCTTAGCTTTTAGAAATTGGTAGTTAATTGTGTTTTTAATTAAACTGATAAAAATATATGTTTGAAAATTTTTATGTAAAAGGTTTCCTTGCCCTGTACCATAGTTAGCACCAAATAATAACATTTTGCATTTCTTCTTTAGGCAATGACAGGAGTTGTGTGTTATGCCTGTAGAATTGCCAGTACCTTGCTGCTTTATCAGGAATTAATGCGAAAGGGGATACGATGGTTGATGTAAGTAACAAGTGGAAATTTAAAAATTGATCTTCACATGGACCTCACTAAATAACTGATAACCGCCCCATCTCTTCAGACTAGGTTGGGTCAGCTGCTTGATTTTGTTACAATATTTTGTTTTCACATTTAGTTTATGAAACATTTAGCAGCTATTTTATTCATTGATTTTATAATGACCTTGTGAGACAGGATGTTAATATCTGAGTTTGAAAACTTACACCACACTTACGATGTGATGGCAAATGAATTCCTTTTCTGAGGACCTTACTTGGCTGTCATTTCATTGTCTTGGGAGGCTTAGTCATTGTTGTAATCCAGTGCAACCTGTACTTCTTTCCAGGATTTTTGTCCTCAGAATCTCTTCCTAAATAAAGTATACAGTTTTTATTTTTGTTTTGTTTTTAATATATTTTATTGATTTTTTACAGAGAGGAAGGGAGAGGGATAGAGAATTAGAAACATCGATGAGAGAGAAACATCGACCAGCTGCCTCCTGCACACCTCCTACTGGGGATGTGCCCGCAACCAAGGTACATGCCCTTGACCAGAATTGAACCTGGGACCTTTCAGTCCGCAGGCCGATGCTCTATCCACTGAGCCAAACCGGTTTCGTGGCACTCAGTTTTTTTTAAAAAACAAAAACAGCATTTTTAAAATTCACATGCTATAAAATTTACCCATTTTTAAAATGCGCAATTCAGTGATTTTTTTGTACATTCAGAGTTATGCAATCATCACCCCTAATTTTTGTCAACCCAAAAAGAAACCTGCACCCATTCACTCCCTACTTTTGTTATAACCTCCTAGACTACCACTAGTATACTTTCTGTTGTTGTAGATTTGCCTGTTGTAGACATTTTATATAAATGAAAGCATATGCTATGAGCACACACTCACCCTGACAAGCAATTTAAAAGCTAATTTTTTTTTTTACTAAGTCACTTAATATAGTTATTCTTGGTCAGAATATTGAGCATCTAGTTTAGTATGTTTCTCCTTAAAAGTGATGCTCGGAAATGTTTTGAAAATGACCTTTTTTTAACTTTTCATGATTTATAGATATCACCTTTGCTTCTGATAGAAATGGAGAATAAATGGTGTCTTTTAAGAATCATAACTAGTTCTATACAACATCATTTGAAGTTTTTGAATTTTATATGCCCACAGTAATGGCATCATGTTCTCTGGGCTCCTGGTGTTCTTCAACTTAAATTCTTTTTTTTTTTTAATATATTTTATTGATTTTTTACAGAGAGGAAGGGAGAGAGAGAGAGAGTTAGAAACATCGATTAGAAACATCGATCAGCTGCCTCCTGCACACCCCCCACTGGGGATGTGCCCACAACCCAGGCACACGCCCTTGACCGGAATCGAACCTGGGACCCCCCAGTCCGCAGGCCGACGCTCCATCCACTGAGCCAAACCGGTCTCGGCTACTTAAATTCTTGTAACAGTTTCTGTGTGCCCACCTCATTCCTAGCCTTCTCTTCTTGCAAAAACATGTATGAAGCATGTCATCATTCTTGTTCTGCTGCTGCTTCTAAGGAGAAAAAGGGCTCTTTTTTCCCCCTTTTATCTTTATGTTTAATCCATAAATGTATGCTTATAATATTTTTTATGTGTTCATAAGCCTATGTTTTTCTCTTTCCATTAAGAAGCCTCTTTGCTTTTACTAAATAGTTTCTGGAGAAATCTAAATGTTGACTCCATTTGTTTCCACAGTATTGTTACTAACAGCTCTCATTTCTCTTGCTATTGTTACCTACCCTAATCACTGCTCCCTGAAGCTTTTATTCCTTTTACTTTTGAGCTTTTAGTTTATTAAGTCATGAGAAAATAGTTTTTAATGTACACCACTGTTGGTAAACTTTTTTATCAGTTAGTAAGGTCTCTTTGTTTTTATAACTTTTAAATATATAAATACCATTCTTAGCAAAAACAGGCATTAGGTCTTAGTTTGTTGACCCTTGATGTAAACCAAAAGCCCTTCAATTATATTATTTACTACTAGTGGCCTGGTGCACGAAATTCATGCATTCCAGCGGGGGGAAGAGGGTCCCCCAGCCCGGCCTGTGCCCTGTCACAGTGCGAGAGCTCTGCAATCCATCGCCCCAAAGAGTTAGGTCCTGCCCACCCATCTGGGGCTCCTTGATGAATTGCTCCAAAGAGGTAGGCCAGAACTGGGGGAGGCCTGCGGACCCCCGGAGCAGGCGCACGGAGAGGCCTCCACCATCCCCAATCCCTGTCCTCAACGCTGCAAGTTCCCGCCCACCCGCGCCTGCTGTGGGTGCAACCTGCTGATTGGTCGTTATGCGTGAGGGTGTCCCAACCAATTTGCATATTACCCTATTATTAGTATAGGTGTCATGCTGCTTCTTGAGAGGTTGTCTTGATTTAAAGTAGAAATCGAACAGCAGTCTACTATGAGTAGTAAAAATTCTGGTGGTATAAAATGTAATGCTATTCAGCTTATTTCTTTTATTGTAGATTAGTTTTTATTTTTAATCTATTAATGCTTTGGATTTCTAAATTGTTAACCTAATATGTAGTAATGGTTTATGCCCTAGATATGTATAAGACTCACAAAAATGCTTTTAATAATAAAAAGTGAATTGGCTCTCATAATATATCAAGACTTAAGAAATTTGAACAGAAGGATAGCAGAGTAATTAGTGGTAGGCAAGAGAAAACAAATAATTCCTTAGATATACTAATGAGAATATTTTTTTTAGAGAATTAGTTAAAGATGACTATAATGAAACTGTTCACAAAAAGACGGAAGTTGTGATCACATTGGAATTCTGCCTCAGAAGCATTCAAAGTATGAAAGTGTGAGTAGGTTACTTCCTTCACTAATAGTTGTTAAAATGTTAAATATTGTTACATTTCTGTTTAATTTGTGTAATTATCCTTGACACATATTGCATGCTGTGCAAATGTTTGTATTAAGGCACAACCTTAGTTTAAGTTTCTTCCTCACAAAGGCAGAAAAATAACCATTTGTCTCAGTAAGAAATGAACACCATCTCTGTAAGTATTTCTCCTTCCCTTTGTTAGGGAAAGGTAACCTGAGCCAGAAACATCTCATTTTATACCTTGCAAAGCAGATGCTCTGAATAGGAAAATAAAAAGCCTGTAATCAACAAAGGAAATAGGAAGAGGTATTCTAGAACTGTAGTTTTGTAGTATTTTTAGAATTTGGATTACTTCTATTTACTTTGCTTATTAAGCTTATCCCTGAGCATGTCTTTTGAAACAGAATATTTTTAAATTGCCCTCTTCCTAGACTATACTATTGGTACAACATAGGAAATATGATTAGTGAAATCAGAATTTACTGTTGACCACTATTAATTCTGAAATGTAGTATTATGACTATTATCCTGGCATGAGACTATATGAAATTAAGTTGTCTTATATTTTATCTCTTAACCTGCAAATGTTTAAGTAGAAGTATATAAAATTCTTTCTTTACAAAGACATCAAGTTTTCTTGAAATATATTGCTTTGTAGACTTTGTATTCAGAATTTTATCCTTAAATTATGATAATAAGAACTCAAATGTAATTTATAAAAAATCTTTTTAGATTAAATCTGTGTATTCATTATACTCATTTAATTTTTCCATACTTGGTTTTCACACAGATATGAAAAATTGTTGAAAACCAATCTAGAAGCAACAGACTTAGATGAAATTTCAGACATACACACCAAATTGTTGAGAGTAAGTATTTACAAAATTGTGAGAATCATAGGCTCATAATCAGTTTCTTTGCTGGTGAGAATAGATCTAAACTTTCCGAGAGATAATGTACTAAAGGATACCTAAAGTATTCTTCTCCTATTTTTAGGTACTATTTATAATATTTAAATACCATCACTGCCATGCAGTTCTTTACAATGTTTCCAAATGTCTGCTTTGCTTTAAACCCATTTCTCTCTCCCTTTCTTCCTGTCTCTCTTTAAAATTGATAATGTTCTCATGTTGCTTTTGTGGCAGTTAAAGCAAGCTCATAAATGTAATTTAACAACAGGGTACTTAAACTTGCTTAGAATTAGATTCAAGTTAGGAAAATATCAGATCTTTTCTAAAATAAAAAGTAAGGAAAGAAAGATTTAGGTTCCTAAAGGCTGGGAATCATTTCTATACCTAAAGAAATTAGGACAAAAGTCTCTCTTCTACTGAAAAAATACAGTAGCATTTCAGGTAGTTTCTGATCTCTTAATACAATGTATTGTAAAAGAACTGATTACTAATCCCAGGATTGCCCCTTTTTACCCAGCTATTCCTGCCTGGTGACTTAAGCAAGGTCTTTAATTCTTTGCTTCCTTATTTTTTTTTCTTTAAAATATGCAGTTTTTTATCCTGTTGTACCAATTAAATGAGATAAATAAAAATGCCATACTCCTGCAAGTTTTTAGCATTTGAAATATTCTTTCATGAAATGGATGTTAAATTTAAAAGGAAAAAGAACTTGATACAGTATCCCTTTTCTCTTTTTCCAGCTTAGGCTGATTTTTAGTTGTTTTTTTCCTTCAGTTTTATATCCAGAACAGTGATTTTCAAAATATGAGTCATGAACAACTAGTAGGTTGTAAAGTTTAGTGTGTTGCAGTCAGCAGTGTTTTTAAGTGGAATGGAATAGAAAATGTTAGCATACATCACATATAATAATGAAATTACTGTTCCAGGAAACTTTCAGTTCAGTTATATATATACACATTTAAGTGATACAGAGTTAAATTAAAGTGAATGTCATGGTCAAAAAAGTTTTTTTAAATGTTGATATAGAACAGTGGTTCCCAAACTTATTTGGCCTACCGCCCCCTTTCCAGAAAAAATATTACTCAGCGCCCCCTGGAAATTAATTTTTTTTAAATTTTAATAGCAATTAAACAGAAAGATATATGTATTAATGTTTCTACCTTTTTTGTAAAATATAGTAAAGAAAGGTGTAAATTAGAAACATTGAAGTTTGAAATTATGAAACTATTGAACTCAGAATAGAAGGGTAATACCAAAAAAGTTTAAACAAATGCACGTGTGGCCATCACTGCCCCCCCTGGATCGCTGCAGCGCCCACCAGGGGGCGGTAGCGCCCACTTTGGGAATCACTGATATAGAATAAAGCAAATAAAAGTTAAGAAACAAATTGTCTTCCCCAATATTTGTTTGTTTTTAAATATAGGCAGTTATATTATGTTTTTTGTTCTTTTTCTGCTTTTGTCTTAGAACTTTATTTACTGGCTCATAGTCCGAAAAGATACTTATTTCTAGTGCAATCGTCATTTGAGCACTTGGAATTGAAGTTGTATGTTTTCTTTAGGGAGCCCAGGTGTTTCTCACTTGTGTGACATTTTTGGGAAGATTTGGATTTCCTATGAGAATTGGAGCATGGATGATTAAATAACTTAAGGTCGCTGAGTCATGAAATTAGGGCTTTAACTTCAGGCCACTTACTTTTCACTATGTTGCATTGTTTTTTTCTCATAACTTGTTTATTTGCTTAAAATCTCCTAATGGAGATCTTAAAATATTTTCCTACTGTAAAACAAAATGTTTAAATAAAATGTATATGTAGAAATGATACCATATATGCTCCCCACCCAAAAATGATTATCAGAGTAGGTCGTGGACCAACAGCCCCAGCCTCACATAAGAACTTGTTAGAAATGTATATTTTGGGGCCCCAGCTATTGAATCAGGAACTGTGATGGTAGGGCCCAGAAATCCATTATTTGAGTTGTTGGGGTTTTTTCTTTAAATACTTTTTTATTTTTTAATTACAGTTGGCATACAATATTATATTAGTTTAAGTGTACAACCCAATGATTAGACATTATATAACTTACTAAGTAATCTTTCCAATGCATTTTGTGCCCATCTGGTACCATATATAGTTACTATGATATTATTGACTACTAGTGGCCTGGTGCATGAAATTCGTGCACGGGTCCCTCAGCCCAGCCTGCCCCTTCTCATAGTCCAGGAGCCCTGAGGGGATGTCCTACTAAAGGCTTACGCCTAGTCCTAAGCTGCAACTAGGCCTCCCTCTGCGGGAGGCGACCAGGATGATCAGAGGAAGGTACCTGAGGATATTTTTCTGTTGATTTTTAGAGAGCGTGGAAGAGAGAGGGAAAGACAGAGAGAAACATCAATGTGAGAGGGACACTTCGATTGGTTGCCTCCTGCATGAGCCGAGGCTCTATCCACTGAGCCAAACTGGCTAGGGCAGAATATGACATTTCTTTTTTTAAAAATATATATTTTTTATTGATTTTTTTACAGAGAGGACAGTAGAGGGATAGAGAGCTTGAAACATTATGAGAGAGAAACATTGATCAGCTGCCTCCTGCACACCCCCTACTGGGGATGTGCCCGCATCCCAGGTACATGCCCTTGACCGGAATCAAACCTGGGACCCTTCAGTCCTCAGGCCGATGCTCTATCCACTGAGCCAAACCGGTTAGGGTGGATATGACATTTCTTGGAAGGCAGCTATGCTCACCACTATACCACCAACACCGCACCAATATGACATTTCTTATTCCCTCCAGCAGTGGACCTTCGTTTTTTCCCCCAGGAGTGAGGTGGAAAAACCCTAGGATTCTTACTAGCCAAGTTACCAAGAACACTGTGAGTGGCGTACCATGAGCTTAGCCAGTGAGTGGTCAGAAAAGGTGTTTCCTGTGCAGCTCACATGTGTAGAGGCGGCACTTAAGTCCCCGCCCACCCGCGTGCACCTCACTGGGCATGCAGCCCTGCCCAACCGTGCACACCCGCTGTACACACAGGTGATGGATTGTGATGGCATGAGGAATCACGGCCTGAGGGTGTGACGTCCACATAAGCTTTTATAGCTAGTATAGATCAGGGGTCCTCAAACTTTTTAAAGGGGGCCAGTTCACTGTCCCTCAGACTGTTGGAGGGCTGGACTATAGTTTAAAAAAAAACTATGAACAAATTCCTATGCACACTGTACATATCTTATTTTGAAGTAAAAAAACAAAACGGGAACAAATACAATATTTGTATTTGCATGTGGCCTGCGAGCCGTAGTTTGAGGACCCCTGGTATAGATACTCCCTATGCTGTACTTTACATCCTTGTAACTGTTCTGTAACTACCAATTTGTACTTCTAAATCCCTTCATCTTTTTCACCCATCTCCCTAACCCCCCTTTGATCTGGCAACCCCCTTCGACGTTCACCATATGTATAAGTCTGTTTCTATTATGCTTCTTTGTTTATTTTGGTTTTTTAGAGTCATTTGTTGAAAGATATGTATTTATTGCTATTTTATTGTTCATATTTATATCTTTTCCCCCCATCTGCTTCTTAAAGAAGATCCTTTAACATTTCATGTAATACTGGTTTGGTGGCAATGAACTCCTTGCCTTTTTTGTCTTGGAAGTTCTTTATATGTTCTTCAATTTTAAATGAAAGCTTGCTGGGTAGAATCATCTTGGTTGTAGGTCCTTGCTTTTCATCATTTTGAAAATCTTTGCCAGTTCCTTCTGACCTGCAAAGTTTCTGTTGAGAAATCAGCTGACAGTCTTATGGAAGCTCCCTTGTAAGTAACTTAACTTCTTTTCTCTTACTGCTTTTAAAATTCTCTCGTTTTCATCTTTTTGCATTTTAATTATGATGTGCCTTGGTGTGGGCCTCTGGGTTCATCTTGTTTGGGACTCTCTGTACTTCCTGGACTTATATGTCTATTTCCTTCACCAGGTTAGGGAAGTTTTCTTTTTTTAATATATTTTTATTAATATATGTTTTATTACTGATTTCAGAGAGGAAGGGAGAGGGAGAGAGATGGAGACATCAATGATGAGAGAGAATAATTGATCAGCCACCTCCTGCAAGCTCCCCACTGGGGATCGAACCTGCAACCTGAGCATGTGCCCTGACCAGGAATCAAACCATGACCTCCTGGTTTATAGGTCAAAGCTCAACCATTGAGCCACACCAACTGGGCAGGGAAGTTTTCCATTACTATTTTTTTACACGGGTTTTCTTTTTTTCTTGTTTTAATATATTTTATTGATTTCAGAGAGGAAGGGAGAGGGAAAGTGAGATAGAAACATCAATGATGAGAGAGAACCATTGATTGCCTGCCTCCTGAACACCCTGCACTGGGGATTAAGCCTGCAACCCAGGCATGTGTCCCTGACCAGAATTGAACCCAGGACCTTTCAGTCTACAGGTCAACGCTCTATCCACTGAGCCAAACCGGCTTGGGCTACATGGGTTTTCAATTTTTTGTTCTCTCTCTTCTCCTTTTGGGGCTCCCATGATGTGAATGCTGGTACACTTGAAGTTGTCCGGGAGGCTCTTTATACTATTCTCATTTATTTTTTAATTCTTTTTTCTTTTTGCTGCGCTGATTGTGCTTTCTTATCTTCCAAATCTCTGATTGGATCCTCTCCATCTACTCCACTGTTGATTCCCTATAATGTATTCTTCATTTCTGACTAGTTATTTTTTTATGTTTTCCAGTTACATTTTTATGTTTCCTGCGTCTCTGTTGAAATTCTTCCTAAGTTCATTGAGCATCCTTACAACCAGTGTTTGGAGTTCTGCATCTAGTAGATTGCTTATCTCCATTTAGTTTAGTTCTTTTTCCAGGGTTTTGTTGTATTTCTTCAATTGAGACATATTTCTTTATATTCTCATTTTGGCAGCCTCTCTGTATTTGTTTCTATGTATTAGGTAGAGCTGCTATGTCTCATGGACTTGGTAGAGTGGTCTATGTAGTAGGTGTTCTGTAGGATCCAGAGGCACAGCCTCCCCGTTCACCCAAATTGGGAACTCTAAGTGCGCACCCCTTCCCCACTGTTTGCTGTGTACACCCTCCTGTTGTAGTTGAACCTTGATTGCTGTTGGCACATCAATGGGAGGGTTTTATTCCTAGGCCTATCAACTACAAGTATTGGCTGCAACCACTATGAAGGATCAGCTCTCCACCCCATGAAGGAGGGTTTATTTCATCAGGGCTCTTGTGCCCACTGAGTATGTTGATTTTGGAGGTGGTTGGGTGATGCTTCAACATGGTCTGCTGGCTCAGGGGCCTCTCAGGAAGTTCAGGCCCAAATCCGCTGTGGCTTGTGTTCTGCCCAGAGCCACCCAACATGAGTTACAAAGCAATCTGAAAATGGCTTCTACTTGTGCTGGGCTTGGAGGTGCCCAGGAGAGGCCAAGCTGTGGACCAAGGCTGGCTACTGCTAGTGCCAGGCCTGAGGCCACATAGCACGAGGTACAGGGAACACCAAGGCCAGATGCTGCTTGTATGAGAGATTTTAGGAAAGTCTGAAGCATGCGCCAAAACAGGCCATTGCCTGCAAGTTAGGTAGGGCATCTCAGGGAATCTCCAGGGTTGGGTGAATAGTGTTAGCCAGGTTAATAGAGACTCAGATGTGTCTGCCTGCTGGCTGTGTTGGGGGAAGGCTTAGAAAAGGAACAATGGCCTCTCCCAACACTTCTGTCTGGGAGAAAACTACTTCTCCAGCTCTTGTCCTGATGCCAGACAATTCAGTTCCTCCTCCTATGTCCCTGGTGCCTTTGGAGCTACTGCCCCAGCGCTGGAGCTCAGAGGGTGTGAGTCCAGGTAAGTCCATGCATGCATGGGTCCTTTAAAAGGGACATCTGTGACTCCAGTAGCCCTCCATCTCACTCAGCCACAACGCCCCCCTGGATTTTACAGCTAGAAGTTATGGGACTTCTCTGCCTGGCACTGGAATCCTGGACTGGGCGGCCTGGTGTGGGGCTGGGACCCCTCGCTCATCAAGGTGGACCTCCACATCTGAGATTTCCCTCCCAATTTTTATCTGTCCCCACGTGGGTGTGGAACCAGCGTGGCCCATGTCTCTGCCCCTTCTACTAGTCTCCATTTGACTTCTTTAATTCGTAGTTGTAGGACTTTCATTCAGCCATATTTCAGGCATTCTGTAGTTTAGTTGTATTTTTTATGTGGTTGTAAGAGAAATTGTACCACATTTACCTATGCCACCATCTTGACTGAAAGCCCCAGCAATCCATGTTTTAACAAGCCCTCCAGAAGATTTGGATGCTGCTAAAGTGTGACAAGCACTATTTTAGCTCTTTTTATATATACTATTAAATGATTGTTACCCTGTGAGCAGACAATTGTTATTTTTATTTTTTGTATAATACTATTAAAGAGCATTTTCCAGTTTTGGGTTTTTTTGTAAAACTTTCTTTTCATAGAAATAATATTGTAGCCAATGGATTTATTAGTATTTTTACTTATTATCTCCCCATTGTTGGTTTTTTAGGTTGCTTGCCATTTTCACACTTCTATGTAATGCTGTAAAAATAAATAACTTTATCCATAAACTATTTTCCATAGTTTGGAAGTATAAGGTACTTAAAGCATATACTTAACATATTCTTAACATTGATGTTAGAGAAGACATAAAGCATGGAAAGCAAGACATATTTGACCATAAAACTTAAGATTTCTATATGTTAAAAAAATGTTAAAAAGCAAATTGAGAAAATATGATAAAGGTTTTTTTAAATAAAAATCCCTCATTCAAATTGATTAGGAAAACATTAAATCTGCAGTTAAAAGACAACGTTTAGAAATTATTTTAAAGATTAGTAGACCTAATAAAACTCTTGGGAAAAAAATGTTTACAATATTAATAGCAAAATGTATTATAACAGTAAGGTACTATTTTTGTCTTTCAAATTAGCCAGGCTTCTTCATCAGAGTTTTTGGTTCAACAGGTGGGACCCCAAAGTGTACATTTGTAGCATGTTCCTATGTGAGCTGAGGCTGCTGGTCCAGTGCTGACAAGAGTGTAGTAAAAAGGGCATGATTGTTTGTTGCTAATGGCAGTGTAAACCGCCACTGAAAACTTTATTTGAAATCAGTAGTATGTATCAGAATCCTTAATATTTAGGTATTTTTATTCTTTAAGTCTGGCCTTTATCCTTTCTTTAAAAGTTTTACAAATGTTTAGTTCTTTGGTAGGTAAATGATAAATACTAAGCTTAAAATGAACAGGATCTTAAATGATACTTCTTTTCATTTTCTGTATTTAATAGGAATTCTCTTTTTGTTTGGCATCTGAACATATAGAGCACAGTCTTAGCTACCTACATTTTATCCTTGGAGCTTCCTTATGGGATAGAGTATTAACCATATTTTACAGAGAAAGAAACAAGCTTAATTGAATGATTAAATGTATTTGTATATTCAGACTTTGAGTTTAAATAATCCATAAAGAAATATGATTAAAACTTTAGACTCCATTGGCACTGTGATTATCATTTCTGATTTTTTGGTAATCTGGGCCTGAACCCATTGATTTTATTTAGCTTTCCAGTTCTCGGGGAACAATAGAAAACAGTCTTCAGGATATTGAAAGCAAATTATCTCCAGGTGGATTGCTGTCAGATACATGGGCCCATCAAGAAGGCACTCATCCAAAAGATAGACAGTAGGTTATAACTTTATTGGTAGTTTCTGCTTTTATTAATAATGTACTTTTTCACATCAAATCAGTTAATTTATTTGGGTTTTTCTTCCTTAAATAGTGTAGAAAAGCTACAAGTCCTGTTAAATTGGATCACAGAGATTTACTATCAATTCAAAAAAGACAAAGCAGAACGTAGTAAGTAAAATTTACCATTTGTTAATCTAATAAAATTAGCCCTACTAGTTGTAACCCAGCTTATAGTGAAGAACAAATTTAGTATATTTATAAGGATGGCTGCTTAAGTTATTTTTCAGAGATTTGATTCTGTCAGAAATTAAATGTACTAAATGATTTTTAAAACCCAACCTTTTGGATATTTCAAACCAGGGGTCATGAACTCCACAACCTCTGGAGGCCAGCACATAGCAGGGATAAAATCGGCCAGTGGAGACTGAGGAGAACCGGAGAGGAGAGACCCCCATCCAAAGGGGAGAGTCACTATTTAAATTAACCTGACTTATTGCCCAATCTCTCTGTATCTCAAAAAGAGCTAGAAAAACAGGTTTTATTTGAAATGTCCTGTTTTTAAATGTTGGCAGCATTTTCCTTTTTAATGTTAACACCTTACAGACCAAATGAAAGCATTTGTGGCCTGTATTTAACTCATGGGTCACAAGCTAGTGACACCTGCTTTAAACTCTTAGATTTTTTAAAGTAATCTCAAAGAAAAAAAATACTGTGTGTGATTTTATGATTGTACATTTACAAAAGTAATGTATTTTTTTACTTTTAGAATTACCTTATAATGAGGAACAAATCCACAAATTTGATAAGTAAGTGTCCAGATTATGTTTAATAATTATTTTTGGTTATGTTATTAATTTAATTCTTAAAGTTTAAATTAATTACAATTTAAAATATGTTTTAATCTTGGCTCTACACAATTATTACTGTGTGCACATATTTGAGGCTCACTTACCTAGCTCCAGATTGAGAGCTGACTGAGGTGGGAGAAAGGGGCAGGCTTCTCCTGCTTCAGGTGCTTCTGTTGCATAAGGGCAGATAATGGAGAGTACAGACTTAACTACCTTCTTAACCTTAACTCAGTAAATATTTTTTGACCTTTCTCCCTTCTCATTCTCCTCCTCTTGCTGCTATTACGTATGTTAGAAACATTTGGCCTTTGTAAATATTCTAAAGTCACAACTTTCAGGGAACAAATTTTACATATTGGAAAGTTTTTAAATATTGGAAATAGAAACAATGATATTCGTTTAAGCCTCTAATTATTTCTGAATTCTAGGCAAAAACTGTATTACCATGCAACAAAAGCAATGACCCACTTCACAGATGAATGTGTTAAAAAGTACGAGACATTTTTGGATAAGTCAAAAGAATGGATGAGGTAGGTAAACTATTTGGGGGCAATGAGTGGTTGATTGCATAATACACATTTTAATGTATATTATATATTTTAAGTAGGAATAATATTTCATTAGATTGCTTATTAATTGATTCTTTTTGGTTTTCAGAAAGATGCTTCATCTTAAGAAACAGTTGTTATCCCTAACTAATCAGTGTTTAGATATTGAAGAAGAAATATCAAAGTATCAAGACTATACAAATGAGGTACAGCTACCAAAGTATTTGGGGGAAAAGTACCTTTTTTTCTATTAGGAAAAATGGAAATAAATTCTTTTCCGTTTACATTTTATTATGAATGAGAAGGGAGAAATAGTACATAATATGCATATATCAGCTCTACTTGCCTGTTTGTGGGATATAGAGATACATATTTTTTAATCCTCGCATGAGGATATGTTTTTATTGATCTTTAGAGAGAGAGAGAGAAGCTTCAATGTGAGAGAGAAACATTGATCGGTTGCCTCCCATAGGCACCCCGATAGGGACTGAGCCTGCCACCTTTTGGTTTACGGGATGACACTCGAACCACCTGACCCTCCCAGCCAGGTCTGTGGTATATATTTTGAGCCAAGTTTTAAGAAATTAGATGTTTTACAGTTGAAAACATCTGGTAGACTATTATTTTATCATCCATAACAAAAGATTTTTAAAAAGAGTATTCATTTAAGTATTATATCACTGATGGTTTTGAAATTAAAATGTAAAGCTATAAATGGCTTATTAAAGTCTGTAACATTTGATCTAAGATCTGTAGTAAGTATTTTGTTCTGTGATTGATGTGGGATTTTTTTATGTTTTAGTTACAAGAAACGTTGCCTCAGAAAATGTTTGCATCCTCCAGTGGAATCAAACATACCATGGCTCCAATTTATCCATGTTCTAACACATTAGTAGAAATGACTCTTGGGTAAGAAATTCATTATTTGGTAACTATGATGTTTCCATTTGTTTTTGTTTCCGTTTGTGATCTTGATCTTTTATTTTGAAATTTTTTGTATTTGTTGTGAATATGTTTGTAAATATTATCTAGTGACTTAGTTTAAGCTATAGAACTAAAACATAATATAAATACAATTCTAAAACATTTGCATACTTTTTTGAACAGAGATGCTTATTTATCTTTATTTTGTATGTATAGTATGAAGAAATTAAAAGAAGAAATGGAAGGGGTGGTTAAAGAACTTGCTGAAAATAATCATATTTTAGAAAGGTGAGTTAATGCAGATATCATTCTGCCCTGTGATTTTATATGCAGTCAAGTACATACGTATCTATACCTGTATCTCTCTGTCTTCCTATATCGATAGATTAGGCCAGTGGGAAAGCAATATAAAATCAGGACCCTTATTTTGGTGACTTCCATGATGCCTTTTAATTTGTTTGGGATTGTTTGGATAAAACCATGTGAACTATGATTGATTCCATTTTATAGAAGCACTGGTTAATAGAATTATTTATTCGCTTATTTGAATCAGTTTGTGGTAATTATTTTTTATATACTGTTTTCTCACTAGAATTATTTTCAATTTTGGAATCAGAAATTATTTTTTATAACATTTTCTCATTAAAATTATAATTTTCAATTTTGGAATCAGAGTTGCTTATAAGATGCCAGCACCCTGATTGGTACTGGGTAACTTGCAGAGCTCTCTGCAAATCTCCCTGTAAATGCAGATTTTTGAGGAGTTGGGTGAAAATGTTTAAACTCCTGTTATCTAAAAGGTCAAATCTAAATTCATATTTGAATTCAAAGAATATAATAGTCTACCCTCAGCCTACTCATCCAACTATATTTTTCACTGCTCCCCAAAATGACAGTCTGTGCTTGCTTTGGCAGCACATATACCAAAAATAGCAGTCTGATGCTTATTTCACAGAGATGCTTATTTATCTCTATTTTGTTCCATACTACACTGTCCCTGTAGTATGTCATACTTACTCTCAACTCCACATCTTTGCTTCTGAATCCCACCACACCAAAAAGAAGTTATACAGTTCTTCCTAATGCTTTCTGGATTATGTCACTCTCTGTTTTCTCTTAAGTTCTTCCCAAGCCACTGAATTGTATTTTTCACATATTTATAATAATACCAATGTGTTTTAGCAAGAAATAGAAGAGTTCACAGTTGCTTAAACTCTTTATTCCCCTGATAAGTATTCTATAGTCTGCTTTAAAATATTAGGGGCCAGCCTAACCGGTTTGGCTCAGTGGATAGAGCGTCAGCCTGCGGAGTGAAGGGCCCCAGGTTCAATTCCAGTCAAGGGCGTGTACCTTGGTTGCAGGCACATCCCCAGTTGGGAGTGTGCAGGAAGCAGCTGAATCGATGTTTCTCTCTCATTGGTGTTCCTAACTCTCTCTCCTTCTCCCTTCCTCTCTGTAAAAAATCAATAAAATATATTAAAAATAAATAAATAAATAAATAAATAAAATGTTAGGAGCCAAATAAAAGAATCTTTTGATGATGCCTTTTTTCTTCTGTTTTTAGGTTTGGCTCTTTAACCATGGATGGTGGCCTTCGCAATGTTGACTGTCTTTAGCTTTCTAAGAAGTTTGAGAAAAGTTTCAGTTTGCACAAGAAAATAATGCTGAGGCATTAAACGAATGCTTCTATAAGTGGTCTCTTGTTTCTACAATTCAGCATTTGATGTGGTCATGTAAATATGTATAATATTGTAAATACATAAAAATATATAAATTTTTGGCTGCTGTTAAGATGTAATTTTATCTTTTAACATTTATAATTATATGAGGGCATTTTACCTCAATGAGCACTAGAAGAAAGCCATTACTGCTGTGTTAAGATATTGATCATCTACTCTTCTGTGTAAGGCTGGATCAGATGTCTCTGACTGCCTACTGGGACATTTTTAAATGGACCCAAAATTGGCATCCTTACAAATCAGAAGACTGATGACACTTTTGTAAGTGGTAGAATGGAGAGGTTGCTTCTATGGTGGGGAGCAGAACCGAACCACTGTTTTCACAAGGATCACAATTTTTTTTGAGAAGGATAAAGTGGCATTATTTTATTTTACAAGGTGCCCACATACTGGTTATCCTCGTATCTTTTTACTTTCAGATAAATTACTGAGCAAAATTTTTAAGCAATTTAATTATTAAAAGCTATTCATTTTTATTTAGGTCATGAATTTAAAATTGTCGTAAAAATTTTAGGATCATCTCAACTCTTTTAAACTGTATATGTCTTCTTTAATTCTGCTTACTACTTCATGAAAAAAAAATCAATAAATTTCTCAGTTTTAATGTAAATAATTTGTATTTTTCTGTGTACAACAGTTTGAGAAACAAAAAATAGTCTTTTTAAAGAAATATTATGGATAGTGGTGCTAAATTAGTCTCAGACTATTGGATGTAGGGACAATTTTGTTTCTCTTCTAACTCACTGACTCCAGTGTAGTTCTTTCATAAATTTATGCTGCACAAATCCTAAGGTGACATTCTCTGAAAAATCTACCCAGAGTTAACTAAAACATTGTGCTCAGCAAGAAATTATTTTGTCCAACAAAGATTTATGTGGGTTTTCGTTTCCAATATGTCAGATTATTGAAGTGTGATTGTATACAATCTGTATGTCCGTGATAAAGATACCATGTCCTCAGCCTAGAGAGTAAATTTGACTGTCATGAACATTGGGCAACTAAAAGTGGATTAGGATTTTATTTGAAATCTCAAATTGATTATTATTGTGGTAAGGAATTTTAAATGTCATATAAGAACATTATAGAAATAAATGCATGGGTTGAGTGACTTTACTTATATGAACACAATTATCCCCTGTCAAATATTATACCTGTTGCTGAGAGTGGAGTGAAGGGGTGTTTAATCCCTCTTGATTTTAATTTTCAGTTTGACCATCTAACATGTATGCCTATAATTTAAATGATCATATTACTGAAAATTAGATAAAATTTTGCTTAAGTTATGTGATCAGTTAATATATTCACAGATCTAGTTTTTATTTCAGTGCCTCTAGAAAAAAACACCAATAAACCCTAGTGGCAGGGATTATATTTTTATAAGTTGATAAGAGCAGTTCTATTCCACATTAGTATTGATTAATACTTACTGTTTTATTCCTCGGGTTAAAAATCAAAATTCAACTAATATCTAATTAATTCAGTAATTGGGAAGCATCTCATTTAGCAAGGATACTCTGAGGAGTTATGCAAAATGAAAAGTTTTTATAGAAAGGAGGTGGGGCAAGGGAGTCATCAGCAAAAGAAAAATGAAGGTATGTGAGGATAGTAATGAGTTCAGGGTGATGACAGCTTCTCATTGGCTACACCGTGGTGTTTCTATTGGCTGGTCTTATTACTGGCAAGAAGAAAATCTTCCTTCTGAGGTAGAAAAGTAGGTACTCTTCCTGTTTTAGGTAATCGATGAATAGTTGTCTGAGGGAAAATTGAGAGAAAATAAAGTAATTTGAAGGTGAGGTTATATTAAAAGCCAAGGCTATTTCTATAATCCAGTTTTCTGCCTATTCCTGGGGACTTTTGCTTCAGAGAAGTTTGCTACAGAGAGATGGAAATGTTTAGCTTGAAAAAAAAAAAGTAAAAAACAGCCCTTATTTTTAATGAACCTTAATTTGCTTGTGGAATTAAAATACCTCAGAATAGCCAAAACCGGTTTGGCTCAGTGGATAGAGTGTCGGCCTGAGGACTGAAAGGTACCAGGTTCGATTCCGGTCAAGGGCATGTACCTTGGTTGCGGGCACAGCCCCAGTAGGAGATGTGCAGGAGGCAGCTGATCGATGTTTCTAACTCTCTATCTCTCTCTCTTCCTCTCTGTAAAAAATCAATAAAATATATTTTAAAAAATAAATTAAAAAATGAAATAAAATACCTCAGAATAAACAAAAAAAAAAAAATAAGTCAATCACATTGAGTTCCCCTTCCTTCTCCTAGAAAACTAGAAAGGTCAATGAACCTTTATTCAGGTCAATTTATGTAGCATATTTTATTTTTTAAATATTTTTTATTGATTTCAGAGGAAAGGAGAGGGAGAGAGAGATAGAAACATCAATGATGAGAGAGAATCATTGATTGACTGCCTCCTGCAGGCCTCCTACTGGGGATCGGGCACACAACCTGGGCATGTGCCCTGATCAGAAATCTAACCATGACCTGGTTCATAGGTCGATGCTCAACCACTGAGCTACACTGGCCAGACTATAGCATATTTTAGTAGGGATTGATGTGAGATTTTAAAGTACCTTAAATATGCTATTACATAAAGCTCTGCATTTTCGATCCAGTCTTGCCTGACTGGAATGTGAAAGGTTAAGAGGAGAAGGAATGGGGAGAGAAACCAAGATGGCGGCATAGGTAAACACCGGAGTTTGCTGCCTCGAACAACCACTTCAAAATTACAGCTAAAAGACGGAACGGATATCATCCAGAACCACAGGAAGGCTGGCTGAGTGGAAGTTTTACAACTAGGAGGAAAGAGAAAAGCATACTGAGACTCAGAGGAGGCGCAGTGCGGAAGTAAAATACTAAGGTGCGGAGTGCATGCGGAGCGGGCTGGCGGTTAAGGGCATGGTTGTTGTTTTCAATCGGGAGGGAGTCTCAGACTCTGAGCTCCAGTTCCGGGCCAGTCTCTAGGGACCCAGACTCATATGGGAGAAGCGGGACTGTCTGGCATCGCTCAGAACCCTAGGGCAGCTTTCTCTCCGTGTGGCTTGCAGCGATTACTGGGACACTGAGAAGCAGAGCCTCTGAGGGCAAGACCGAGAGCAGCCATAATTGCTAACCCCGCCCTCTTGATCCCATGGGACCCGTCCCGCCCAAGCCCTGCAGGGAGACCTTTGCTGGATAGCCTCAGGCAAAGGCTAGGTTAGCACCTCTAGAGATCCGGGAGTCAGGAAGCCCAGAGGTCAGAGTGGGACCATCCAGTTTGCAGCTCCATGGAACCATAAAAGACACACTCAGCGGGCAGACTCAGTGAGCACCAAAGCCCCATCGAAGCAAGTCTTGCCCCAGAAGGGTGTCTCCAGCACAGAAGTTCTCCCACTGCAGACACAGCTGATTCTCACAGCCAATTGGCCTGGAGGTCAATTCTTCCCAGTGATACCTACAACAATCAAGGCTTAACTACAACAACACTGTGCACAAAGCCCACAAAGGGGTGTGCCAAGAGTGTCCACCTCAGTTAATTGGGGAGGCTGAGCCACTGGGCCCTATAGGACACCTAGCACACAAAGCCACTCTACCAACACAGGGAAGCATAAAAAATGCGGAGACAAAGAAACAGGTCACAAATGACAGAAATGGAGGAAAGCAAACTACTGGATATAGAGTTCAAAACCATGGTTATAAGGTTTTTCAAGAATTTTATGGAAACCGCCAGTAAATTTAGTGAGTCCCTCAATAAGTATAGTGAGACCCTGGAGGACATGAAAAAGGACCAACTAGAAATTAAGCATACACTGACTGAAATAAAGAATAATTTACAGAGATCCAACAGCAG
>NW_006295054.1:618490-626978 GCF_000327345.1 Myotis davidii
GTGTGTGAGGTGAGGGAAGAGATTGGACAATAATTGTGCACCTATGGATGAGGACAGTGGGTGGAGAGTGAAGGCGGAGGGTGAGGTGGGAACTGGGTGGAGGGGAGTTATGGTGGGGAAAAAAGAGTAACTAATGTAATAATCTGAACAATATTTAATTTAAAAAAAACAAAAAACATTTGTCCTTGTTGCCCTTTGTTTTTTTCCTTTTTCAACCACCTGAGTCCCCGCCTTTAGTCTTAGCCTGTAGGTGGCCCTGACTCATATGCAAACTTGGGAGCTGGTCTCAGCAGAGAGCTCTTGCTGAAGGCTGGCGGACCTGTGAGTCAGAGCGAGATTTTTTTTTCTTATATATTTTATTGACTTTTTACAGAGAGGAAGGGGGAGGGATAGAGAGTTAGAAACATCGATGAGAGAGAAACATCGATCAGCTGCCTCCTGCACACCCCCTACTGGGGAGATGCCCGCAGCCAAGGTACATGCCCTTGACCCTTCAATCCGCAGGCCAACACTCTATCCACTGAGCCAAACCGATTAGGGCTTCAGGGCGAGATTTTTGTAACCTCGGGGGACAGCTTTCTTTATCCACAAGGCAATGCCTGTACAAGGAAGCTCATTATTTCAAACAAATGAACAGAAAAAAATTCAGAGAAAGAACAGGTCAGAGGTTTGAAAAACGTGGGCATCTTCCTTTGCCCTGGAATGAATCAGTACTACCCCAACACCTGTCCACCCTCCATGCCCCACCCCTTGTCAGACCCCCCGGATTTGGGAATGTAGCTGGTCTAGAAGCAATACTCTGTTTCTGGATTCCGAGTGGGGCTCAGCAGCCCAAAGTAGCGCGAGGGGAATGGAAGTGAGGCTATCCTTTCCCATCTCCCTTCCCTCGGGAAGCAGGGTGCCAGGATTAGTTTCCTAAGTTTAGCTGCATCTTAAACCTCTTGGGTGTCACCAACCTCTTTAGCTGAGACCAAATAGGTGGATGGCTGTGGAAATCACAGCCAAGAGAATAATTGTGGAAATGGAAGTTGGGGTGACTCATAGTTTCTTAATTTCTTGGGTCCGCATTCTTAGTATACAACTTTCACAATCATTTTCTCTTGGCAAAAAATCTAAGAAAGCAGCCCAGCTGGTATGGCTCAGTGATTGAGGGTCAACCTATGAACCAGGAGATCAGGGTTTGATTCCCGATCAGGGCACATGCCCAAGTTGCAGGCTTGCTCCCCAGTGTGGGGCATGCAGGAGGCAGCCGATCAATGATTCTCTCTCATTATTGATGTCTCTATCTCCCTCTCCCTTCCTCTCTCTGAAATCAAAAAAAACACACCCTATGAAAGCAGATCATCCTAACCATCTCATAGGGACCAGTGACAAGAGACTTGATTAAGTGCTGTGTGCATGAGTGTTTTTACCCTTTGATGTGCACACTGGGCTGGGTGGGAGTAGGAGGAAGGGGAGGATGGAAGATTAAAAAATTCTAACCCCTATTTCAACAATAGGACTTGGCACATCTATCACAGGCCTACCATTGTTCTGGGCCTCGTCCCCTGGCAATTTCTTCCCATGTCCCAGCAGGAGGAGCTGAGATGAGAACAACATCTGGAGAACAGAACTTCTGTTTTTATTTTGTACGCTCTGAAAAAAAGAGAAAAGAGTCATTCTGAGCCTGGACAAGATCCATCCTGTAACACAGACTCTTTGGTGTTTTCAAAGGTGTTCTACTCTGACAGAACTTTCCAGATCTGTCTGGAAAACCATGTAATGGGAAACATAAAGCATTTCCAAAGGCATTTGCTTTCATGCCTCCTGGTGTTCCAAAAAAGTTTGCCGTTTCTAAAGAATTTATAAGTAGCTATTTGTTGTTGTTAATCTTCACCCAAGGATATTTTCCCATTGATTTTTAGAGAGAGGAAGGGAGAGAGGGACATGGGGGAGAAAGAGAAACATTGATGTGAGAGAGACATCACTGGGTTGCCTCCCGCATGGGCCCCAACCTGGGTTGGGATTGAACTTGCAACCCAGGCTCATGCCCTTGATTGGGCATTGAACTTGAGACTCCCACTGAGCTACATTGGCCAGGGCTATAAGTAGCTTTCTGTCTGACATCCTACTGAGACTGCAGTGGTAGCAGCTGCTCTTGGAGTGTCGATGCGCTCCCCAGAACAAGAAGAAGAAAGATGCTGGAAAGTCGGCCAAGAAAGACAAAGACCTCATGAACAAAACTGGGGCAAGGCCAAAAAGAAGATGTAGTCCAAAGGCAAATTTTGGGACAAACTCAATAACCTAGTCCTGTTTGACAAAGCAACATAGACAAACTCTGTCAGGAAGTTCCCAACTATAAGCTGATAGCCCAGCTGTTGTCTCTGAGACTGAAGCCTGGGGGGGGTCCTTGGCCAGCGTAGCCCTCAGGACCTCAGAAAAGGACTTACCCAACTAGTTTCAAAGCACAGAGCGCGAGTAATTTATACCAGAAACACTGAGACTGGGGATGTCCCAGCTGCTGGAGAACAGGTTCCAACAGCTGTACATTTTGAAAAATAAAACTTTATCAAGTAAAACAAGAATTTCTAAGTGTGGAAGTAAAAATTGGAAGCTTCACAAGTTGAACTTTGTGGACTTGCACAGACTCCCCTCTCTTCCAGGGACGGATCAACCAGCAAGTAGAAGGGCTACACTCCCACTACTTGGGGGAAGAGACCCAAGAGAGCTCTGAAGGTGCGGGCAGCTCATACTCAGGCAGGATAGAAACTCAAATTCACGTCCCCTGACTGAGCCACCTTCAGCGGCAGGGCCTGGGCAAGTTATGAAGCCTTTTTGATCCTCTGAGCCTCCGACTCTCTTGGATTCCTTCTATGGCTAAAAGAAAGTGGGATAGGAATAACAACACTTGCAGTGTTGCAGTGTAGGCTGCAGACAGTAAATGGTAATGAACATGATGAGACTTTGGAAAACAACAGCATGGACACATGGAGGGAGAAAAATATTACCTGCGATGCTCTCTCTCTTCCTTTGTGCGTGTTATATGATCCGCATGTAACTTTTCCGTATCAGATGATCAGGTTAGGGCTTTCAAAATTAACGCTTTCTTTAATTTTGGCCTAGGCAGATTTCTCTATTTTCGGTATTTTTGTCTGATTAGTACACCTCCCTGACATGGAGGACATTCTCAAGGGGGGATGTGGGCCGGAGGGGAGGGGAGGGGAAGAAAGAACAGAAATGCCACCATCTGTTGGGATCTAGTCTCAGCCTCTCGAGAGAAATGTCAGGCCTCTTCCTTTTCCCCCCATTGACCTCTTCCTGCTCACTCCCACCCCCCAGCACAGGCCCTCGCCCCCCCTACTGTCTGTGTCTATTGGTTATGCTCATTGAAGCTACTACATTTAAAGGTCTCTGGGTCTACTTTTGTTCATCAATTTATGTTGTTTATTATATTCCACAAATGAGTGAGATCATTGATATTTATCTTTCTCCGACTGGCTTATTTCGCTTAACATAATGCTCTCCAGGTCCATCCAGGCTGTTGCAAATGGTAAGAGTTCTTTCTGAGCTCATGAACTTTTAAAAAAATATTGTTTCTATTGTGGTAAGAACATTTAACATGAGATCCTCTTAACAGGTTCTAAGTGTACATACAGTACAGTTACCTATAGGGACTATGTTGTATAGTAGATATCTAGAATTTATTCACCTTGCATAAATGAAGTTTCATAGCCATCGATCCTGGCAACCACCACTCTCTTCTTTGCTTCTATGAGTTTGGCTATTTTAGATAGTCCGCATAAGTGGAATCATACAGTATGTGTCCTTCTGTGACTATTATTTCACTTAGCATGATATCCTCAAGGCTCATCATATTGCAGGATTTCCTTCCTTTTAAAGGCTAAATAATATTCCATATTTTTTAAAAAATCCACTCATCTGTTGACATTTAGGTTGTTTCCACATCTTGATTATTGTGCATATGAAAGTGCTGATGTATCTTTGAGATCTTGATTTCAATTCATTTAGATTGAACCCAGAAGTAGGATTACTGGGTCAATTTTTTTTTTGAGGAACCTTCATACTGTTTTCCATAGTGACTGCACCATTTTGAATTCTCACCAAAAGAGTACATGGGCTCCAATTTCTCCCCTTCCTCACCAACACTTGTCTTTTGTCTCTTTTTATAACAGCCATCCTGACAGGTGTGAGGTGATCTCATTTTGGTTTTGAGTTGCATTTCCCTGATAATCAGTGATGTTGAGTATTTTTTTCATGTACCTGTTAGCCATTTGTATGTCTTCTTTGGAGAAACATCTGTTCAGGTCCTTTACTCATTTTAAAAACAAGCTATTCGTGTTTTGTTTTGTTTTGCTATTGAGTTACAGGAGTTCCTTTATCTATTTTGAAAATTAGTCCCCCTTATCAGATATATGGTTTGTGAGCATTTTCTCCCACTCCGTAGGTAGCCTTTTTACTCTACTGATGATTTTCTTTGCTGTGCAGAAGCTTTTTAGTTGGATGTAGCCTCACTTGTCTATTTTTGCTTTTGAGGCTGGACTCACAGCCATTTAAAGTCCATCTTCCTGAGATTTAATGTGGACTCTCCGGGGGCTATACCGACACCTCCAATTTCAATCATGTTGGTTTCCTTTTTTTTCAGTGTTCTCTTTTCAGTAATGACCTCAATATTTTTATCTTGAAGGAACAATAACAGAAATCTAGAGAAATAGAAACACCTCAATCACATTTAACATATAATATTCAGGCTTCCAGCCAAAACCGGTTTGGCTCAGTGGATAGAGTGTCGGCCTGTGGACTGAAAGGTCCCGGGTTCGATTCCGGTCAAGGGCATGTACCTGGGTTGCGGGCACATCCCCAGTAGGAGATGTGCAGGAGGCAGCTGATCGATGTTTCTCTCTCATTGATATTTCTAACTCTCTCTATTTCTCTCCCTTCCTCTTTGTAAAAAAATCAATAAAATATATTTTTAAAAAAATAATATTCAGGCTCCCAGTCTGAGAACCTATAGCCTTTTTTTGCTTAAAAAGATAAAAAATTAGCAGCTCCTTTTTCTTTTTTCCTTTTTAAAAAGCAGCTTTCTTGAACACACCATTATGACTAGAAATAGACACTAAAATATAATCAGTACTTATTGTGTCAGATTCTGATCTAAGTGCATTATTTCTATCAGCTCATGTAATCCTCATGAATAATCCCACAGGGGAGGTACTATTACCCCCATTTCAGAAGGAGATGAGGAACCTGACCAAGTCCCACGCAGAAGGCAGAGGGGCTGGGACTGGGAACTAGGCTATTGGATCCAGCCTGTGCTTTGCCTAATGCTGCTCTCATCTTAAATCTCTTCAGAGCATGTATCTATATACATATATACATATTTAGATTAACTTCCCTTCAGTGCAGTTTACCTACAATAAAATGCACATATTTTCAGTCGAATGAGTTTTGACATACATACACACACACACACACACACACACACACACCCATGTAACCACCACCTCAATGAAAACATAACACATTTCCATTAACTCTCATGGACCTTCAGCCGGTCCTCCTCACCTCTTGCCAGGTAACCACTGATATTCTAGCTCATGTTTTCTGACCATTCTGAGAGAGAGCTTGGTTGTCTTATAAGCCATGATGAGAAGGAGTAAGAGAAAGTATTTTTAAAAATTAACAGGATAGGCTTTTGTCCCCAAGGAGGTATCCTGGAAGCTATGTACAATTGGTGATTAGTAATGACTTGGAAAAAGGAATGAAAAGCTGGGCTGTGAAAGCAATGGCCTTGCTATTGAAATTACATGACCAGGATGGTTACTGGGAACTCGTAAGTGCTTTGGAGTAAGTTACACATATAACAATGCTCATCCTGACATGTAGAAGCCTAAATTTCAGGACTTATAGCTAAATATGGAGTCTCTCTCTCTCTCTCTCTCTCTCTCTCTCTCTCTCTCTCTTTCTCCCTCTCTCCCTTGGTATATATGCTCCTTAACCAGGACTTAATATAAATTATCTGATATGACAACTAACAATGCCAGTCCTATTTCAGTGGATGAATAACATGGTGACGAGCTATTTGACTTCAAGAAACCTTCCTCCTTTTTGTTTTCTTTGATAACCATACAGGTACTATGCTATTGTATCTTTGTGTCATGGCACTGACCAAGCTGGAGGGGATCTTTAAGACCAAGTCCAATCCCCATGTCATACAGATGAGAACACTGGTCAGGGAGTTAAGTGACTTGTTCAGTCACACAACTCCTGATAGCAGAAACAAGGTCCCTTGCCGAAGTCCTGTGCTCTTTCCACTGGACTACAAGGATCTCATGCTCTGGATTTTTCGTGGATAGCTGAGGCTAAAACCCTGACTCAATTAGAAGAGTCCAGAGATGAGGAAACAGAGGAGAAATGAAGGTGAGCTAGAGGGTGTTAAGTCACATGGTGAGAAAGCTCTTTGGGAGCCTTCACTTTAGTAAGTCATCGATCATTGGTCTTGCCTTGAGATCATTTGTTTTCGAGTGGGTTGACTGGGATAGAGGTTTTTAGGGAAACCTTGGTATATTTCTGTAGCGACCTTTAGATGACTGTAGGTTATTGATGAGTGACCTGTGTGAGCTGTCTTTTGTAAGTGGCCACAATCCACCAGTCAATGCAGAAGACTGGAGCAAGCATCTCCAGGAATAAGCAGACTTCTAAGAACCAACTCAGTTTTCTAACTCATCTAACTCATATAGTGGTCTTCATAAATTAATTCCTAAGACAGATAGTTATTAACTGCCCAATATACAAAACACTGTCAGACATTGAAGAGAGAATAAAAGAGGGGATATGATTCTATACGGCATATATTTCAATAATCTCATTAGACTGGGGTAATATCTCAACAAAAGACTATTTCATCAGATTATAAGTAAAAAGTTTGTTGGAAATAGGCTATTAATCTCCAAACTAATGAGAATACTAGCAAGCTTTGTTTTAGAAAAACAAATGACCAAACTTTATAGGTACAGATTATGCACTGACGAGGGCTATCTGTAAAGAGTATTATACAGGGAGTGTTCACAGTCTCTGATAGCTACATACCATAGCACTGTGGTGTGGTCAAAACAAAACTAAACTAAACTAAACTAAAAAACACTGGACCAGTAATTAGATAATCTAAAGTTCCGTTTTTTCCCATGTAATTGTGTTGGAAGGTTAAAATGTTTAATCTTTTGCAGACAGTTTACTCATCTTTATTTTATTTTATTTTATTTTTAATATATTTTATTGATTTTTTACAGAGAGGAAGGGAGAGAGATAGAGAGTTAGAAACATCGATGAGAGAGAAACATCGATCAGCTGCCTCCTGCACATCTCCCACTGGGGATGTGCCCGCAACCCAGGTACATGCCCTTGACCGGAATCGAACCTGGGACCTTTCAGTCCGCAGGCCGACGCTCTATCCACTGAGCCAAACCGGTTTTGGCAGTTTACTCATCTTTAAAGTGAAAGGATTGAATATGATTTTTCTAAGTTCTCTTGGAGCTCTAGCATCCCAAATTATGTTATTCTGTATCTGAGGGATGGTATATACAAAGAGGGACTTTCAAACTATTAAGTTAGATTCCCCTTATTTTGATGGTAAAAAAGAATGAAAGAAAATATTAATTCCAGGAAAACTAGATAACTTAAATGTA
The DNA here is from genome assembly GCF_000327345.1 of Myotis davidii. Lineage (NCBI taxonomy): Eukaryota > Metazoa > Chordata > Mammalia > Chiroptera > Vespertilionidae > Myotis > Myotis davidii. The sequence continues at coordinate 626,173 of NW_006295054.1, forward strand.
CTAGGTCTTACATTTAATACATTTGTTAATTAGATAACCTCCCTTGGCAATTAGAGATCAGTCATTTCAGTGTTAATTAAAGGAGAATCTGCTGCTGGATCACCTATCACATCATCAGATTATGGTTGATAATCTCTGTCAAGAGGTAAATGCTAAGCACTTACATAAGATGTAGAGCTACATGGGTCAAAAAAAGGTAATTATAATTCAGTTGCAAGATGAAACATTGTGAAGTAAAAGAACTCACTTACCTTAGTCCTAGGCCATTTGTCCAACACTTCTCCCACCTGCAGAGAACAAAGGTGAAAGCTGGGCTCTGTAGAAGGTGCTTTACACAGAGTTGGAAAGTTTGTTACTCCCATAATTCCTTCTCCTTTTTTTTCAATTAAATCTTTATTGTTCAGATTATTATATTAGTTACTCTTTTTTCCCACCATAGCTCCCCTCCACCCAGTTCCCACCCCACCCTCCGCCCTCACTCCCCACCCACTGTCCTCATCCATAGGTGCACAATTATTGTCCAATATCTTCCCGAACCCCCTGCACCCCTTTCCCCCACAAGAATAGTCTGTCCGTTCCCTTTCTATGTCCCTGATTCTATTATAATCACCAGTTCATACTGTTCATCAGATTATTTATTCACTTGATTTTTAGATTCACTTGTTGATAGATGTGTATTTGTTGTTCATAATTTGTATCTTTACCTTTTTCTTCTTCTTCATCTTCTTAAAGGATACCTTTCAGCATTTCATATAATACTGGTTTGGTGGTGATGAACTCCTTTAGCTTTTCCTTATCTGTGAAGC
>NW_006295054.1:627337-633317 GCF_000327345.1 Myotis davidii
TCTTTATTTCAGTCAGTGTATGCTTAATTTCTAGTTGGTTCTTTATCACAACATCGAGGGTCTCATTAGATTTCTTGAGGATCTCACTACATTTATCGGCGGTCTCACCAGTCTTTTCGAGGGCTTTATTAAAGTTATTGGCGGCTTCTAGACAGTTCTTTAAAGACCTTAAAAGTGTAGTTTTGAACTCTATATCCAACAGTTTGCTTTCCTCCAATTCTGTCATTTGTGAAGGACAAATGTTTTTAACAAAGTGGTCTTCACCACCTCGGTGGATGTGCCCCACACCCCAGCACCTGCGTTGATCAGGTGACCAATTCAGGGAGAACTTGGGAAGATGGAGGTGGGAGTCAGGTCCCAAGTCCCACGCAGACTACACTTGTCACTTGCTGGCTGTTCTTACATTCAATCATCCTTCCTTCCTTCATGCTCCCAGCTTCCCCCATAGTGATGTTTCCAAATACAAGCGTGCTCATGCCCTTCCCACGCCACCACTGTTTTGTGGCTCCCTGTTGTTTACAGCTTTGGTTCTCAGCTGCTGTTCCATCTCCACGCCATTCCCATACACAACACACTCCCAGAACAGCCCTCATCACACTCAGTGCTGTCAAGGTATAGGCTGTCAAGAGGGCGCCCACACTCCAGTGAGAACACTGACTTTTAAGGTGCAAAGTCCTTTGTATGGCATTCCAGGCCCACGCCGATCCAGCCCGCATGGCCAGTCTCATCTCCACCCACTTCCCGCACCGCAACCTCTGCGTAGCTACATCAGCACCCACATCGTGCTGCTAGGCACCCTCATATGTCGGTAAGAATCCAGGCAGGACTTAAATGAACAAAAAGGGTCAAGCGCAAGGAAAACGGGAAATGGTGGGGACTGTGGCAAGCGGAAGAGCTCTTGTTCCAGCTCATCCTCTTCCACCAACTGGTGGGCAGCAGGGCTTAGAGTTCTGAAATATTTTCATTCATCTGCTCATCCAATTTGCTCCATGCCTATTGGAAAAGATTTGTACTTTTCTTGTGGTACTTGTTGCCATCTGTACTTTAAATTGAAGTTGTTTGTGTACGTTTCTTACCTACTTTCTAGACTGTGGGTCTGAGGGAAATAAAACCAGAAGGAAGCATCCTCTGAGAGTGAGGGTCCTCTGAAAGCATCCTCATCCTTTTTTCCCTCTTTCCCCCTCTCACTTGTTAGCAGGTCTGGCTAGCAAAACCATGCCCGAGGAGAAAGCGTCTCCTGTCCTCGCTGCCTCTTTGAAGAACCATCCCTGTTCTTTCACTGCTTCTCCAGCCTTTTCAGGCCCCACATACTCAGCCCCCTTGTGTCATATGAGCTCTGGCTGTGAAAGGGGGAATGAGCTGGCAGGTGGCAGTGCTGAGCGTGGGTGAGATTGTGCATAGGAGTTGGTTTGGCTCTATCCTGCATTTCTTTGTCGTTCCCTGCTTTGGAGTTTTTTTTATTACTGCGGGGAGATCAGGAACATAGAGATCTGCTGTCAGAGCAGACGTGAGAGTAAAGATCCTTCGCTGCCTCGCTGCCACTGTGATGCCTGGAAGAGGAACTGTTGAAGGAGACGTGAAGTCAGCTCCTTACTCCTGCCCCACAGGCTGCAAAGGCCTCAGAGGGGAGTGACAAGCCAGGCAAACAAGGGAGGAAGCCTGCAGTGAGTTCATCTCCCAGCAGCCCTCATGATTCTACTCACTCCTGGGATTACAGCCACTTCTCACGTGAGACCGTAGGCCCACCTGCTTCGGAGCTACCTGGGGACTGTGAAAACTGCACTCCTGCACCCTCCAATCTCAGGACCAGGACTTCTGGAGGAGGGCTGTGTGTCTGCAGTTTTAACAAGCTCTCAGGTGATGCTCACGCTGTCCTCCGTCTGAGCTCTCAGGTGGTGCTCGTGCTGAATTACAGAATCCTGGCTCTGGGCCTCCGTGACTCAGGAGTCTTTTCACTCCGCCAAGGCTGCAGTGAGCACAAGGCCTAGGAATACGGTGTGAGGTCAGATCCTGGCTCCATCCGCCACTTGTCGGTGGGTAACCGTGAGAAAGGAACTTAACCTCTCTGTGCCCCAGTGGTCTCTTCTATAAAATGAAGATGATAACAACTGGCCTGGTAGCTCAGTTGGTTAGCCCAGAGCATCATCCCGATATGCCAAGGCCGTGCATTCGATCCCCAGTCAGGGCACATACTAGTGGGACAACAAAATCTCTCTCTCTCTCTCTCCCTTTCCCTCTCTAAAAAGTGAATAAATAACGCTTTTAAAAAGATGATCATGACAGTACCTATTGCTTAGGATTCAGCATTAAATAAGTTAACGCACACGAAGCACAAGGCTTCTGGCACATATGGGGGTCCTGTGAACGGGGGCTCTCATTTCCCAAGGGTCAGCCATTCGCAGCCCTCCCCACAGTTGTTGCCATACTTGCATAATCTTCTACCAGTATTTACTTAGCATTTTTTCCTAAATAACTTGCCCTTTTAACTCAGTGTCATCCTAAGAAGAGATACCTCGGAAATAATTGCTTGGATGTTATTTTTTTTTACACATTATATTTTTTTACACATTAACATTAGTGTATAAATCCTGAAAAATTAAAACATTCATTTTAAGGACCACCACAGTATGTTTACCACCATTGGTAAACACTGATTTAATCCAACGTTAGTTGAGGGAACAGACTCAGAGAGCTTAAGTGGATTTTCCAAGATCACCCAGGGCATTGTGGGAAAAGCCAGAAATAGCGGAATTCAGGTTTGCCTCTAGGCCAGTTCTCTTTATTCCCCATCAACCTCTGGTTACAGTGTTCTTAAAAGGCACATTGAAATGTACTGAAAAGGAAACATTGTTAGCCTGATGTTAGGAAACTGAAATAACCCTTATATATTAAATTGGCTACAAAGGAAACCTGCCTTTAGCATTAACAGGAGAGCAAATCGAAAGTGTTGGTTCACCTCATTTCATCCCTAACAGCCCTTGGGTGGGCGCCGGTAACAGTGCGCAGGGCAGGTGAGGCTGAGAGGGGAGCCAGGAGCTCCCTGGGCCGAGTGACTCCTGGTGACTGGGTAATGCTGCAGACAGGTCTACCTGCGGTGACGCAGCTAAGGCACAGCTTTAGCATCACATGGGCCACGTTCTGATCCCCTTCACCACTCGCAAGCTCGGCCTTTGGACAAGTTAGCTAGCTTTTCTGAACCTCAGCCCCCTCATCTGTAACATTCTTACAGGGTTGCTGAGAAAGGTAAGTACGATCTAGAGCAGGGGTGGGCAACTTTTTGACTCGAGGGCCACAATGGGCTCTTAAACTGGACCGGAGGGCCGGAACAAAAGCATGGATGGAGTGTTTGTGTGAACTAATATAAATTCAAAGTAAACATCATTACATAAAAGGGTACGGTCCAGCAGGGGCCTTCCTTCGCTCCGCCTCCTAGTGGTCAGCGCATGTCATAGCCAGCGATAGAAATCCCAGGCTCCGGGTGGAACTCCTGCAGGGACACTTTGCATATCAGCCTTTCATACACATAGATTATTAATAACAAACTAATGACTGATTACTATAATCATTGCATTCATTTCCCTTACGTGCCTTACATGCAGGCACACCATTCCTCTCCATGAATACTAGCAGTGAATATTTTTAGTAACCATTTGCCATGTCATTAGTCTTGGACTGACTTGTTTGGTGTGCGCGACAGGAAATATTTCACTTTCGGAGAACAAGAAAAATAGGTTTATTTGCGTTATGCTTATTAATTTGTGCAGTTATTCAGTGTCTGGTAAGTTAATGTTCAAGAACAAATATTAATTTTTATTAAAATGTTCTATTATTTTATGTTAATGATTACTCATTTATTTCAGCCCTTTGTATTCAGCATGTCTCTATCGAAATAAACCTACGTTTCTATGAAAATTGAAGCTTTTGTTTTTTGTGGCCCACATAAACTTAAACCTGGTTTATTTGGCCCGTGTTAGACTTTGGGTTTGACGTGCTTGCTCTAGAGAAAATGCTTAGTACAGCAGCAGGTAGCTTTTATTTTTAACTTCCTGGTAAGGGCACATACTTCAGTTGCAGGTTCATTGCCCTCCTTGGGGGGCACGTGAGAGGCAATAGTCAATGCGTCTCTCTAACATCGATGTTTCTCTCTCTCCCCCTCTCCCTCCCTCTTTTCCACTCTCTAAAAATCAATGAGCCTCAACCGGTTTGGCTCAGTGGATAGAGCATTGACCTGCAGACTGAAGGGTCCCAGGTTCGATTCCCGTCAAGAGCATGTACCTTGGTTGCGGCACATCCCCAGTAGGAGGTGTGCAGGAGGCAGCTGATAGATGTTTCTTTCCCATCGATGTTTCTAACTCTCTATCCCTTTCCCTTCCTCTCTATAAAAAATCAATAAAATATATTTTAAAAATCAATGAAAAAAATATCATTAGGTGAGGATTAACAATAAATAAATAAATTATAAAAAATTAAAAGAAACTTCGGCCCTGGCTGGGTAGCTCAATTGGTTAGAGTGTCATCCTGATACACCAAGTTTGTGGGTTCGATCTCTGGTCAGGGCACATACATGAAGCAACCAACGAATGCATAAATAAGTGGAACAATAGATCAATGTTTCTCACTGTGTGTCTCTAACTTGGTAATACTGAATTCCATCACACTTCCAGTTTCACTTTAATATTCTATAATAATAAAAGGGTAATATGCTAATTAAACCAGATGACCTTCCTGATGAAGCCCAGGCTGCAAGGGAAGCCCAGGTCCAGGTGCCAGAGGGATGCTGGTGCCGGCAGCCAGGGGAAGGAAGGCCTACTCTTGCATGAATTTCATGCATCGGGCCTCTAGTACAATGTAATGTTAATGCTCCAAAAAGATGAACCATAGTTAGCCTGAAGCTTTGTGTGGGTCCCATCGTATTTCTTCCTCCCCAGGTTGTGCAAACTCCAGTTAAGAACCTCAGAGGAAGGCAGCATTTACAGAGACCTTGGAGGTCACCTCCAAGCGCCCTTGGTTTTACAGATGTGAAAACTGAGAACCCGATCGCAGGCTGGTAAGTGGCAGAGCCAGCTGAGAAGTGGGAAATGCTATTTCTGTGCTGCTGGGGGGTTAGCACCAAATCCCAGCTGCCTCGCTCAGAGATCCTGCTTGGGCTCCGGGGAATAACCTCTTCCTTGGCTCAGGCGCCAGGAACGTGACGCAACCACCTTCCCGGGAGGGCCGACTTGAGCTTAACCGAGGGACAGAAATGCCTCAAAGTCAGCCAAAGAGGGCGATCGGGGACAGGAAGGCGCAGCTACTAGGAAGGCTTTCTAACACTAGCACCACTGGGGAGAGGAGGCTTAGAAAGAGTTTTAGCAAGGACGCCAGACCCGCGTGACCGTCATCACAAATAAAAGCCATCGGGTTTCTAGGCCTGCTGAAGAGTGAGCAGCGTCGCTTCTTGTAACTGGACAATCACCGCGTCCCTCTCCCCGGCGCTGGGGATCTGGTCGGAGGTGGGTTCCCAGCACTCTTGGAAGTACAGTAGTCCCCCATCTGTGTTTCCCTTTCCGTGGTTTTTGTTACCCCTGGTCCACCATAGTCCAAACATACTACATGGACAATTCCAGAAATAAACGAGTCATAAGTGGTCATTTGCACGCCGTTCTGGGCAGCACAATGACATTTCTCGGGCGCTCTGCTGCCCTGGGAGGTGAAGTATCCGCACCGTGTTCGCCCAGCCCATTAGCCCCTTCGTAGAAACCCCAGTCATCAGACTGCCATGGTTTCACACTGATGCCTGGAGGCCCCAGTGCTGGTGGGCTCCCCTGTGAGAGTGTTTTCATCTTTCTCAAGTCCAAGTAACCTTTCAGTTAATAATGACCCCAAAGCGCCAGAGCAGTGCGGCTGGCAATCCCGGGAGGCCAGAGAGGCCCTAAAGTGCTTCAGTTTAGGTGAGCAGGTGAGCACAGCACAGCAAGGCATTTGGAGAGACCACATTCAC
>NW_006295054.1:637631-646716 GCF_000327345.1 Myotis davidii
ATCACCGCGTCCCTCTCCCCGGCGCTGGGGATCTGGTCGGAGGTGGGTTCCCAGCACTCTTGGAAGTACAGTAGTCCCCCATCTGCGTTTCCCTTTCCGTGGTTTTTGTTACCCCTGGTCCACCATAGTCCAAACATACTACATGGACAATTCCAGAAATAAACGAGTCATAAGTGGTCATTTGCACGCCGTTCTGGGCAGCACAATGACATTTCTCGGGCGCTCTGCTGCCCTGGGAGGTGAAGTATCCGCACCGTGTTCGCCCAGCCCATTAGCCCCTTCGTAGAAACCCCAGTCATCAGACTGCCATGGTTTCACACTGATGCCTGGAGGCCCCAGTGCTGGTGGGCTCCCCTGTGAGAGTGTTTTCATCTTTCTCAAGTCCAAGTAACCTTTCAGTTAATAATGACCCCAAAGCGCCAGAGCAGTGCGGCTGGCAATCCCGGGAGGCCAGAGAGGCCCTAAAGTGCTTCAGTTTAGGTGAGCAGGTGAGCACAGCACAGCAAGGCATTTGGAGAGAGACCACATTCACATAGCTTTCGTTATAGGATAGTGTAATAATTGCTCTGTTAGTTATTGTCGTTAATCTCTTACTGTGCCTAGTTTATAAACTAAACTTTATCACAGGTGTATATGTATAGCAAAACGCATCGTATTTCTAGGGTTCAGCACATCCGCAGTTTCAGGCATCCATGGAGCGTCTTGGAATCCCCTGCAGATAAGGGGGCGCTACTGTATTTTACAGGAGAAAGGGGGGCACAATAAGGTTAAATAACTTTGCAGAGGTCACCAGCTTGCCTGGGCTGCTGTGTCCAGCGGCCTTAACGAAAACATCACAGGCATCTCCAACCCACCCTGTCAATAGCCCCTCCACCTCTTCCAACCTGATTTACGGGCGCGGCTGTGACCGTTTGACAGCCCTGATGGAGCCGCAGAGCAGGCTGGTGGCCGATTGGAAAAACCCGCGATGAGGCTGGGAGTGGAGGGAGCTGGCCTCCTGGTGGGCTCTGACACACAGGTCAGCCGGCTGGCCTCTCAGCCTGTCGCCCTCAGCTGTCTCGCTGTGCTGCCGCAGAGCCGGGCCTCAGAGATGGGAACTGCGATTTACAAGCTCTCGGGCAAAATCAACTTTCAGGTGAAGAAAACTCACGTTCCCGGTAGGTCACCCTTGCTTCTGACAGTCGGATGGCCGTGGGGCCCCAGGGAGGTGAGGAGCGCCCGCTGGTTCCACCGTGTGTGCCTTTGATGTTAACTGATGTTAACGTAGGACCGCCGGCCTTCAGGTTGGGGAGGAAGGCGCGAGATAACCTGCTGTGTTGGTGTCTTGTCAGCTGAGTTCCAGTAGAAGCCAGTTCACAAGGAAGCCTTACTCCTTGTAGGCAAACGTGCTTTCAAATTTTGCCCCCGTTAAACAAAGGATGGAGACCCCGAGCCCCGCAGCTCCTTTCTCGCACAGGACAGCTCCACGGCTGAATTTTCCATAACAGATGGAACACTAACTCCAGCGTTATTCGGACCAGTTATAAATATCAAAGACATGTGTTCTGCAGTTCAGATTCTTCCGAAAAGGGCTCAAGGACTTCCCGGCTTTAGTCCACGGCTCCTGAGTCTTTCTTGAGAAGCAACAGAAAATGCATTGGGAGTTGCAGGGCTGGGAAACTGGGGGAGGCGGCCAGGCACAGCAACACACCTGCAAAAGCTTGGTAATTACGTAATTAAAGATTACGTAAAAGAGGTGTCTTCACTTTTCTCTTGCCAGTGGCTGATAGATTGCCCATCCCAAGGCTAATGACCACTGCAAGGTTGGGAGTGAGAAGGAGGTGTGCGTGTGTGTGTGCGCGCATGCGTGCGGGTGTGCATGTGGGTGTGCGTGTGTTTAGAGTAGGATGGGCTAGGATGAATTTAAAGAGGAATCCTGCCTGGTTTTGCCACAACCTGTCTTGTTGCCTGGCGTGAGCAGCAAGATGCCTGCCTTCACACTAAGCTATGAGAAATGTTGCCAGGGCAGCGTGTCTGCCACATCACCGAATATCATGTTACTATTAGAGGCTTTCAACAACAACAACAACAACACCTAGTTGTACTTCTAGAATAACTTGCCTGGTGGTGGGGCAAGGCATTACCACGCTTCATCACATCTAAGACGCCTTTGGTAGAGACACCATTCTATGGACCATGCTGTCGGTGACACTTCGACATGCCACTCACTGTAAGGTGTTTGCCCCTTTAGGGATGTTTATCTGTGAAAAAAGAAGTGTTTTTAATACAGATGACATTTAGCAGAGAGCTGCCCTGAGTTCCTTTTAGTCGTATAACTCGGTGCCTCCTCACAGGAGTGTCCTGTCCTATCAAAGCTGCATTTACCTTAAGAAGAAAACTTCCCCGCTGCGTGGGCTTGCTCCCTGCTGTCAAGGGAGCTTTGGACAGGAGCGAGTGGCCTGCTGTAGGCTCGGCATTGCAGAGCTAGAGAGGGACATTAATTAAGAATGAGAAACAAAAATGCATCAAAAGAGAAACTGTTTTCTACATCAGTAATGAATTAATCCCCTCTTACCGCTGCACCGGGGAGCACACAGCTCTCCAATGCAATCTGTCTGTGAGGTTTATTACCACAGAGGCTCATGCACATGGTAACAGTGTCAACCTAGGTCCCAGATAAGCTAAAAAAAAAAAAAAAAGATAAAAGATGGTGCACAATCTTGAAAGAGGAAAAGTACGGAATAAGGAATTGGAATATATTGTATATCCCGTTCTGTTTTGCATTAAATACAGACAGTCCTCGGGCTACGTCGGAGTCGACATACGTCATGTTGTGGTTACTTCACCATCTCTCATTTATTTATAAATTCCGTCATTTCGACGTATGCACATATGTGCTTTATGTTTTATTATTTATTTACCACAAGTAAAGGTCAGGAATTGTTATCTTTCTTTTAATTTTTTTTACTGTTTCACTTCATTACTGCTGTGTGTGTGCTCCATGTGAGTGATGTAGGTGCTTATGTAGGTGGGTTCTGACTTACGGCTGAAATCGCGTTACGTCGAGCTGTAGGAAGGGATCTCCGACGTAACCTGAGGACCTACTGTAAGGAGTTCTGTAGGATGTTAGCTCCAGTTCCATTTGGGGGTTGACTTGAACCGAAGGTAAGCAGACAGGTGGAGAACTGGGCGCCCCCTTTCCTCTCAATATCATGCCTGTATTTTACAGAATAACCCAATACATGGCCGGTGTGTCTGCAGGCAGGACCTAGTCCCATCCGCCCTTGATCCCTCTCCCCCGCCACTGCCTGTCAGACTGCAGTCCAACTTCTGGGAAGAATGGTTGGCACTCCGGGTCCGCACTGCCTAGCTCTCATTACTTCAGGACAATCGCTCTTTACTCTGACTTCCTAACGGCCGAATCTCTGAGCTCTGCTCTGTGCTCATCGACTCAACCTCAGTGACGCCTGACAGAGCTGATCTGATTTTGTCTTGAAACGTCCTCCCCTCTTGTCCTCCTCCCCCACTCTAGCCTCTCCCCTTACCTCTGCTCTCACTCCTCACGCTCCTCCTGATGCCCACCTCCCTCTGAGCACCCTTTCTGTATCAGTGATTGCTCCTTGTCCTACTTCTTCTTGTAGTAGGAGTAGCTGCCACTTTGTACGAGTTCCTATCCCAGAACATTCGAGGACACAACATGTTGCATCATTTATGGCTCACAGGAGCTCTGAGAGGCCCCATTGCCCCCTCTGTTCACAGGTGGTAACGAGGGTCAGAGTGGATTAGTAACTTGTGCAAAGCCACAGGCTAGTAAGAGGTGGAGGCAGAATTGAAATTCAGAACATGTGACCAACCAACCATGCTTTTCCAGTGTGCCACTTTCTCAGACTCTTCTCAGTCACACTCGTCTCCCCGTCCACCCTATGGGCTCAATGATGCTCACTCCACAGCCCACCTCGGCTCCCCCCGCTCCAGGCTCACACACCCAGTGACTTACTGGACATCCTCTCACAGTCCACGGGCACCCGAGTCCCACTCCACCCAGAGCTCGGTCACCTTTCCTCCCAGGGCTCTCACCCCGTGGAAGGCCTCGCCTGGAGCCATCTCGGCATCCTCTCGCCCCAGATCCGAAGCCTGACAACGCTATTATATTAGCCTGTTCGGGCTGCCGTAGCCAAACACCCAGATCAGGGGCTCAAACAACAGAAACGTACTTTCTCCCTGTTCTGGAGGCTGAAGTCCAGGATCAAGGTGCCCGCAGGATTGGTTTCTTCTGAGGCCTTTCTGATTGGCTTGTAGATGTCCACCTTCTCACTGTGTCCTCGCGTGGTTGCCCCTTGGTCTGTGACCCAGGAGCCTCTCCTTATAAGGCTGGGAGTCAGATTAGACTAGAGCCCAGCAATGTCACTTGTTTTATCTTAGTTACCTCTTTAAGGCACTACCTCAAACTGTAGCCACATTCTGAGGCACTGGGGGTTAGGACTTCAAGATATGAATGCGAGGAGCACAAAATTCATCCCGTAATACTAGCTTTTAGGTATCCCTAACATTTTACTTTCCATCTTCATCTGCATACGTTGGCGGTATGTGCTCAATATATATATTTTTCATTGACAGTAGTGTGGGTTCCAGAATGTTTAGAGACTTTACTGTAGAGATTATATTCATTGTTTTTTTAAAAATATTTTTATTGATTTTCAGAGAGGAAGAGAGAGATAGAAACATCAATGATGAGAGCGAGTCATTGATCGACTGCCTCCTGCACACGCCCTACTAGGGGTCAAGCCCACAACCCGGTATATACCCTGTTGGGGAATTGACCGTGAGCTCCTGGTTCATAGGTTGATGCTCAACCACTGAGCCACTCATCTCCGTCGAATCTTGCTCATTCCCCCACCATCTCAAGATGATGGTGACAACATAGACTGCTTTATCCTGGGCCCGAATAAGAACCTCGTGTGGAGCCCCCTCTAAATTTCCCTCCAGGGTTCTTCTTGCCCAGACACCACTGTAATCGGTAAAGGTATTTCATAATAAAGCCCCTTAAATATTTCATAATCTAAGATCCCTCTTGACTACTGTTTAGAGAATTATGTTTGCTGGTAAATAGAGTTGCAGACGTTTTTATCTCTGTGTTGTAATGTGGCTGTTGTAAGAGCTCTTTGAAAAATATTCACATAGTTTGTCAGTCCATCAAGAAATTAAACAGAGTCGCCATGTGACCCAGAAATTCCACTCATGGGAATCCAAACAACCCAATGTCCATCCACTGATGAGTAGATAAACAAAATGGGGCACTTCCAGGCAATGGAATACTATTCAACAAGGAAAAGGAATGACATCTGGTACACATTAAAACAAGGCCCAGCCTTGAAAACATTTTGCTGAGTGAAAGAAACCAGACACAAAAGGCCACCTATTGTATGATTCCACTTGTTGGAAATGTCCAGAATAGGCACATCCTCAGAGACAGAGAGGAGCAGGGGACAGAGGAAGAAGAAAGGGGCGGGCGAGTCACTGTGACACGGTCAGGGATTTGTGCTTGGAGTCATGGAAATGTTCTGGAATTCGCTAATGGTGATGGTTGCACAACAGAATGAATACTCTAAAAAGCACTGCATTTTATGACTTAAAATGGTGAATTTTATCTCAATTAGAAAGTTGCAAAACATTTTTACAGTCGCCTACTTTCCTGCCTTTGTGAAGCGCACTCCCTGATACTATGTTTAACTTCAGAGAAGGCCGAGACAGTCTGGCGTGAATGGTTCAGAGCATTATTGTTCTCCTTAGTCCAGATCGGATGCTGGCTTTTGGTTTGGGGCTTCGATCTCCCTCTGCCTGTTGGGTGGAGAGAGACCCATGAAACCTCTAACCAGGAGCCCCGCGCTTTCTCTTCCAGAGGGCAAGTCGATGTGCCATTCTTACTGCCGGGACCTGGTGCACCTGGACTGCCCACAACACGGGAAATCGCCGAGCTGCGTGCGCACGGGTGAAGCAAGCCGTCCCCGCGGCCAGCACCCCCAGGTAGGCACCGTGGGCGCCCCAGGCTCTGGCTGCAGGCGTCACCCACCTGCCCGCGGAGGGCCTTTCCCCGCAGCTTCTCCGTGTGTCTGCGCAGATCCTGGTTCTCTCTGTGCCGCGTGGAAGCTCCGCTGTGCCCCGGGTGCGGTTTTAGAGATAAACGATGGCATGTGTCAGTGGTTAATCCAACAGATTAGGGATAAAATGAGAGGTTTGGATCCTCACTATCCTCACTATTCAGGATGTGGCCGTGTTCACAGACGTACTCACCGCTGTGTGTGTGTGTGTGTGTGTGTGTGTGACCGCTGTGTGTGTGTGTGTATCCTGCAAGCATGAGGCAACACCGTTTTGACAGAGCATGTGTCTTTAAATGGCCATTGTTGTAGTAATAAATTTAGTTAATATAAGTTAGCATAAGCAAATTCCATCTTGTATTAGAGTGAATTTTAACTTTACTTAGAAGAGGAACTTAATTGGGTTGTGGGGTTGTGTGTGTGTGTGTGTGTGTGTGTGTCCCTGATGCAGAACCTCAGCGTGAGCGCCTGCAGGGGCTCCATCCTCCCCCTGGTCCCACGAAAGGCAGGATTTCCAGCCAGCAGGCTGTTCTCTCCGCCCAGCAGCCTCAGCCTGTCTCTGCTGCACCCCTACCCACTCTGCTCTCCCTGGTTTGCTGACGTTCTCAGCGGGAAGGGGGCACCATGGGCAGCGATGCCCGTGTCTCTGCCAACGTGGTGATGTCTAGCGTCTCCTCTCCTGGCACAGCAGGAGTTTTCTTGAGAAGTCGGTGGTTTATTTCCAGGAGGCTGGGGACACGCGCATTACGTGGTCTTCGGCGTCTTGTCCGTGCCTGGGCGCTCCCTGGTGTGTGGGACCAGGATTACCGAAACCAGGCAGCAGCAGCCGCCTTCCCTGCAAAGCGAGTGAAACGCTATTCCTTCTGGGCCAGGAGGCTGGCTGCCCGCTGCTCCCCACAGCGCGAGTGCCAAGGCCCAGATGCCTGTGGTGCCGCCTGTGTCCCCCTAACAAAGGGAGCTGTGACCAGGACAGGAAGGGCTGTTGCAGAGTGTCTCTGGCTGTGGGTCCCATTCAATGTGGAGACGCTGGGCAGGGGTTCAGGAGGAGAGTGGGACATCTGTGAGGGCAGAGAGGCCGCTTTTATGGCCGACTGAGGACTTCGTGTCAAGTGGCAACTGATGTGAATTTCTCAACTGGAGCCTATCAGAGCTCCTGTACCACCTCACAGCTAACCCAGGGAGAAGAGCCTGGGCGAGGGGTGCAGTTTGTAATCTAACAGGATGACTCTGGAGCGAGCAGAGACCATGATGGAAGTGTCATGAGAGGCTCTTGGGAGAACAGACCTGTGCTTGCTTGGCTTGAACAAATAGAGTTCAAGTGTAAGGTTTACACAAGTGGAGGTTTCTCAAAAGGCACCTGCGCTACCGATGCTTGAATACTTTACATTTTTTTATAGAGAATTTTAAAAAGTAATACTGAGCTCTCCCATGTGACTCTTCAAAGTTTTAAAGAATAATAAAGCAGTTTGATATGTAAATATTTTCGTTCAATTATTTTTAAATTGTAGAATTTCAGATTTAGAAGTTGATGTCTGGGGGAGCCCCAGGTTTGCTTTCCCAGACAGAGCCATGCAGGACACGTGAAGAAAGCATTCCCAACATGCAATTCTTCCGGGTGAGGTGAGGAATGTTCTCAACTGGGAATGCCACTCCAGCGGGTAATTTCCTGCATGTGCGTCTAGGAGGTTATGAGAGGTACCTCACAGGAGCGACGATAATTAAATTAGATGTTGAATACTTTCTTTTCATGAGGCATACCCAAAATGCGGTGCTATACTACAGTGTTTTAATATTTTACTGATGATCTATTCTTGTGAATTCGGCTTTGATACCGTGCTTTTCTGTTATTGGCCTTAAATTTACTAAATGTATCCTGGCTGGTGTGCTCAGTGGGTGGAGCATCATCCCATGCATCGAAAGGTCACCAGTGCAATCCTTGGTCAGGGTACATGCCCAGATTGTGGGTTCTGGCCTCAATTGGGGTGCATACAGGAGGCAGCCAATCAATATTTCTCTCTCACATCCATATTTCTCTCTCTCCCTCCCTCTTCTTTCCTCTCTCTGAAATCAATAAAGACATATATTTTTTTAAAAAATAAATAAAGATAAATGCAATGGCTCTAGCATCATTAATAGAATTCTGAGTCTTGGCAATATCCCGGGTCCGGGATATGAACTTTTTGGAAGTGGGCACCAGCTGATTACGTCACAAGAGCTCTCTGTGTAATTATAATCCCCAATGCTACTGGCTTCACCACTGATAGAGAATTCACTTCAGAATGGCTTCAACTCAGTGGAGAGCCTTGAAAAAAACCCAGTTCAAACAGAATTTCCTAGAAGCTGCAGAATTTGACTAAGAAAATAATCCTCACACACCCGTCTTACTGCTGCATGGTGATCTGATGAGGACTTTGAAAGATTGCTGGAGAGCACTTTTCAACTATAACATGTATTTTAAAACATATTTAGTTGTTTATCAACTTTAGATTTTAAGGAAACCTGGTATTCAGTTTCTAAATTCAATACCATGGAGATTATAAAACTCAAATTCACCTGCCTTTTCAAGTCAAATTGCTTGTGTATTGTATATAGTTTTGTGATTATGAAAGCAAATCATAACTATTATAGAAATTTTGGAGAATGTAAAACATTTTTAGGAAAGCATTAAAATTGCCTATAATCCACTACTCAGATAATCACTCTTAACATTTTAGTGTCTTGTATTCTTTTTCTCAGTGTCTACTGTCTATATGTATTTCTTTGTGAAACTGGAATAATTAGATACATAGATATACAGATGGAGAGAGAGCTCTATCTTCATTCTTCATTACAATGGGACCGTTTTCCCTGTCACTCCATGTTCTTTGAAAACAACCTCTAAGCTATGATAGTTCATCTTACAGATATTTCATACTTGATTTAACCATCCTGTTTCGGTTGGTGCTCTTTCTGACTATTGTAAATAAAACTGCAATAACAGCTGTGTATGAAAATCTTCTCCCACATTCCTG
>NW_006295054.1:646726-652837 GCF_000327345.1 Myotis davidii
TTATTTCCTTAATAGATTCCTGAAGGAGAATTACTTGGTCAAGAGCTTTAATGGCTCTTAATACATATTGTGAAATTCTTTAACAGTAAGTTTGTACGAGTTTACACCCTACCCGGCAGTCCCTGAGCGGTATAAATTCTCCTGTAGGCCGAACCGGTTTGGCTCAGTGGATAGAGCGTCAGCCTGCGGACTCAAGGGTCCCAGATTCGATTCCGGTCAAGGGCATGTACCTTGGTTGCGGGCACATCCCCAGTGGGGGGTGTGCAGGAGGCAGCTAATCAATGTTTCTCTCTCATCGATGTTTCTAACTCTCTATCCCTCTCCTTTCTTCTCTGTAAAAATCAATAAAATATATATATAAAAAAAAATTCTCCTGTAGGCACCTGCATAATGTATTCCATTTTAAAATTCTTCTTCTTTTTTTAAACGCTTAGTTCCTTAAGACTTGGTGGTGAGGTGGGGAAATAATTGAGTAATTTGGTCTACTCCAATGTTTGAAAATTGTGATTAGTTGTTGCTTTTGTGACCTCTCCACCTCCTGGCCCCACCCCCACCCCCAATCTGGTCTTTCTCGGAGGGCTATGCAGAGGGTGTGGGCTTCACAATCCACTGTCCTCGCGAGACTCAGAGAGGGGGTGTTTTCCAGAGTGGGGAAAGAAATGGCTAGGAGTGAACTATGTAAAAATCAATAAAATATATACATAAAAAAAAAATTCTCCTGTAGGCACCTGCATAATGTATTCCATTTTAAAATTCTTCTTCTTTTTTTAAACGCTTAGTTCCTTAAGACTTGGTGGTGAGGTGGGGAAATAATTGAGTAATTTGGTCTACTCCAATGTTTGAAAATTGTGATTAGTTGTTGCTTTTGTGACCTCTCCACCTCCTGGCCCCACCCCCACCCCCAATCTGGTCTTTCTCGGAGGGCTATGCAGAGGGTGTGGGCTTCACAATCCACTGTCCTCGCGAGACTCAGAGAGGGGGTGTTTTCCAGAGTGGGGAAAGAAATGGCTAGGAGTGAACTAGCAGTGCAGGGAGCACAAGAGCCCACAGCCACCTGTTCCTGGTCGAGGGAAGGGCGGGCTATAAGGGTGAAAGCTGTTAGAAGAGATTTAGGAAAACAGCCCCAATTATAAAATCTGAGGGGTTTGACTAACTGTGAGGAGGGATTGTCCTTTCCCAGCGGATCCCACACCCACAACGTCATGCTTACAGTCACTGTGCGTTCTGTTTGCTTTGGTTTAGCGCTTTAAGCTACACACTCAGACTCTTAATTGCTCCCCATCCAGCAGCAATCATTAGGTCCGACCGCAGGAAATTTCCATTTTTGTAGGTCAGAGATGGTTCAACACCAGCTAATTTTATAAGGATCAAACTCAAACATACTTAGGGAATTATTCTTAATCGCTGTGAGTTCATGTTAACGTTTTCTGATGAGAGCAGCCGTAGCTCGGGCTCCGCTTCTTTGTGTGGGCCCGCCCTCTGGGGATCAACAGCAGGGAGACCGGCTGGGATATTGGGCCAGTCAGGATCAATGGTTTTGTTTGTAACCGGAAAGCCACCAGAGGGCGCTCTAGCATTGGCTATTGCATACCAGTATTTGCGCCACAGATTCCAATTAGAAACCAGTCAATAGAAAAAGAAAACAACGAAAAAAGAATAAGAATAAAATAAAAAAGATAAAGAAAAAATAAATAAAAACCAGTAAATAAATATATAAAGATTGTTACTATTTATTGAGTACCTTCTCGACAGAACTAAAGTTTTGACACATACCCATTAACACACACATTTGGCACGTAACCATTAACATTTTTATTGTTAATATTAATTAAACTTTCTGTGTGTTTACCACATATTTCATTTTATGTTTTCCACAGTTCGACCGGCAAGATATTATTTTTTATTTTTACAGATGAGGAGATTTGAGACTTACAGAGGCTAAGTGATTCTACAAATGAGAAGAATAAAAGTTTTTATCTACAGACGCATCCCTCCATTAAAGTTCTCTTTCCATCCCTCCCTCTTTTTTTTTTCTACTAGGAATCAAAAGGAGATATGCCCTTGCTTAAAAAGAAAAAGAGCTGAAGCTAATGTCCATAAAGTCAGTACACTTTTCAGTCCTGCCTCCTGGTCCTAAGGCAATACCACGTCCTGCCCTTCCCCCACTTGCCCCCTCCCTGCTCCCACACATTTCTCAGTCTGCTGCCACTCCTCTCCCCCCTCAAGCGCCCTAGATGACTATATGATCTTGGTTTCATCTGTATTCAAATTTAAAGGGGTGAGGGCAGAGAAGAGGAGAAAGTCAGGAATCGCCACAACCCCTTGAAGATGACAGCTACACTTCTATAGCACTTTACTGTATAGACTCAAACTACCCACACCCAGCAAGTAAGAGCAAAGAGCTACACACACATAGCCACACTAGCTGGGTGGCCTGAGTTCAATCATTTAACTTCATCCATAGAGTGTATGTAGCAAATGTAATACCTTTTTTTAAAAAAATTTAAGCATTTTTTTTATTGATTTTAGAGAGAGATGAAGAGAGAAATAGAAACATCAATGAGAGAGACATCAATCTGCTGCCTCCTGCACGCCCCCTACTGGGGATCATGCCTGCAACTCGGCCATGTGCCTTGACTGGGAATTGAACGGGGGACCTCCTGGTTCATGGTTTTGACGTTCAGTCACTGAGCCACACTGCCCGGGCACAAATGTAATCTCTTATTCTTGGGGTTATTGTGGATTTAACTAGATGATGCATAGAAAAGTGCTTAGCCCAGTGCTCCTCAGGAAACTGTTCACTTAGGGTTAGCTATATGACTATATTCTTTAATTCTCCCAACAACCATGTAAGGTAGGCATTTAGCATAGACTCCGGCCTCGACCCTGATTTGTTGAGTGCTCAAGAGGAGGACACTTGGGTCCAGAGGGGCCAAGAGACTTGCCAAAGGCCCACGCCTAGTATTACAATACACAATATTTCCAGAAGTGTTTCAGGTTTTTGCTAGGCGAACTAACATATTATTTTCAAATCAATTATAAGATGCAGGCAGCACTGTCAGCCCACCTCACACAACTGCTAGGGGCTTTCCAACCACCATCAGAACCACCGGGTGTTAGTCACTCAGGGAATCAACAACCAGGGTGTCATACTCCACCCCACATTTAGGGGAGCCTTAAAGTTGACTTTGTTTAAATACTGTAATGTGACTCTATGAGCAATTAACATTTTCTTTATGCTTTGATTATGTTTAACAGTATATGGGCCCACGCCCGGCCAGCATATTTCAGTGGTTGAACGTTGACTATGAACTAGGAAGTGATGGTTCAATTCCCAGTCAGAGCATATGCCTGGGGTGCAGGCTTGATCATGTGCAGGAGGCAGGCAATCAATGATTCTCTCTCATCATTGATGTTTCTCTCTCTCTCCCCCTCTCCTTTCCTCTCTGAAATCAATAAAAACAATATTTATTTTTAGAAAAGGAGAATAAAAGTATAAAAGTCCTGGTCAGTGTTTCTCAGTGGTTAGAGCATTTGCCTGCACACTAGAGGGTCATGGGTTCGATTCTCTATCAAGGGTAGATACCTGGGTTGCAAGTTTGATGCCTGCCTCCAGTTAGGGCACATGTGGTGTGGGAAGCAACCAATCTCTCTCTCTCTCTCTCTCCCTCATTCTCGCTCTCTCCCCTTCCTCCTACTTCCCCCTCCCCTCCACTCTTTCTCTGATTGTTGGACATTCAGAGGCATCGGCAGCTGGGTCAGCCTTGACAGAGGGGAGTTAGTGCTGCTGGGCCCACACAGACTCATGTCTGCCACCATGCCATGCTGTCCATGGGCCCAATGCACCATTTGGGGGCTGGCTGATCGCGAAGGCTGACCAATGTCACTTTATCTAATCTGTTGATCAGTACCTCTTCCATGAGAGATGCTTTCTGGTGGTTGTTAACACATGGCACAGAGATGTACTCCATGCCCACTCCCGTGTGCCCATGCACATACCTTCACAAGCCCTTGACTCTTCAGGCCACTGGTCAGGCACTTGTGTACGTTCAGACCACTTCTTCCACAGAGTGAGTGAGCAGGTGCCCTGCCCGCAGTACTGCCCAGAGGAAAATTCTCCCCTCGCCGTCTCCCGAATGTGGCTGTAATGCGGCCATCATCCATTTTCACTTACACCCACGCACGGAGCCAACCCATCTCTGAATCAAGCTCAGCCTTTTCTCTCCTCCTTCTTCAGCTGCTTGTACGAGAGGCCACCCCGTCCTCCATAGCCATGTGTCCAAGCGAAACTGCTGGGTGGCAGGGGCTCTGGTACATGCCCCTGACTGAAATCGAACCCGGGACCTTAGGTCTGCAGGCCGACGGGCTACTTGCTCGTGCAGCACACTGATACCCTGTGGGCCGGCTGGGACTCAGTCCTGGATGTGCCATTTCCATCCTACAACTGACTGTGGCCGGCCGTCCCACTGTATGACTCAGTGGCTGTGTCAGAACCCAGTGGATAATGGGCCGTCCGGGAGGAGGGGCTCCTGGGTGCACCGTGGTCAGCATTCTCTCTGCCAGAGCCCAGTCAGATGCCCAAGGGGGGCTGGATGACTCTGGGAACCAAGTCGATTTAGATGCTCTGTCGAAGAGTCCTGGAAATGACTAGATACCCACTTTCCCTTGTTTATAGTCATGACCAAGTGTGTCTTTGGGGAGTGGCTGCAAAAAGTTTTGATATATATATTTTAATCCTCACCCAAGGATGTTTTCCCATTGATTTTTAGAGAAATATCGATGTGAGAGAAACACATCGATTAGTTGCCTCCTTCACTGCACCAACCAGGGCTCCGGCCGGGGAGAAGCCTGCAACCAAGGTACATGCCCTTGACTGGAATCGAACCCGGGACCCTTCGGTCCACAGGCTACGCACTATCCACTGAGCCAAACCAGCTAGGGCTACAATATATATTTCTGCAGCACTGCCGGGTCCTTCCCCCTAGGAACCTGACACCTTTTCAGATCTGAAAACTAGCTCAGGTATGGGCACTGTGTGAGAGGTTGTGGTGTTTTATTGGAGTGACCTCCCTCCGTGTCCCGCTCCTCCAGGCTGGCCTTGCCCGGTGTAGATGCTATGCAGCACCTCTTGGTGCTGGGGACACCGTGCTCCCTTAACCATCTCATAGGTCCCTGCAGGGCAAGCCTCCTTGGCTGCCCCTCTGACCTTGCTGGTTATCCCAATAACTGGCCTCCTGGTTCTTGTCCTGTAAGTGTGACCACCTGGCCTCTGTCACTCTGGAGCCTCAGAATCCCACGGAGAGTAACAAGCCCCACTCTTATTAGTGCCTGACTGCCACTGGCCCTGACCTGCGGGGGAGCCGCCCCCAACCTCCTCAGCCATGCTGGTGCCCCGCTCAAGGCCTTGGTGAATGGCGGGTCCTCAAGGTCCTTGTGGGTCCGTTTTCCTCAGCATCTTTAGTCTTTCCTCTCCCATTCGTCAGGGTTACCAAGCATTTCCACTTCGCTCGGGTTGGCTATCATGCCCCTAGGTTTCCGGAGCCAGGCTACAGTGTGCCTCATCCTCTGGGGTCATTATCAGAGTCACGTCCTGTGTCCCAAGAAAGTGCCCCCAAGTCAGTGAATTCTTGCTTTTCTAGGCTTATCCTCTGGCTTCCTTGATCAAACACCCTCAAATTACAATCCCAAGGTTACTCCCAGTTTCCGGTTGATAACATCCTGGCTTCTTCCCACAGCTCCTTTGATGTGCAATCTCTTTCCACTGTACTAAGCCTGGGGCATTCTAGGTCCTGCTGGGGTTTCACCCTACAGCTTGGTAGCTAGTAGAGGCAGCCGATGGGCAGCTCCTGAGAGTGCCCTGGCTACCTGGCAGGAGAGGGTGGCAGCGCTAGCACTCCTGTGAAATGTGGGCCAGCTCTGCAGCCTTGCAGGGTTCAGGGCCTCTGCCCAGCCCACAGCCCAAGGGGCAGCCATCCAGACCCCCACCCCACGTTTCAGAGTCCCAGCTTTCTCCAGTCAGGCTCCTGATTGCAGCGTAACAGACTCACCTTAGCTGAGCATTCAGCCATCTCTGTAGTCACGTGACTTTATCAGATCTGCCCCCCCCCCCCC
>NW_006295054.1:652974-658593 GCF_000327345.1 Myotis davidii
TTTCAGATCCGCCCCCCCCCCACCTCACCCCCACCCCCGTATCAGCTGCTCAACTCTGTCAGTTTCTGAGGAGGTTCTCTGGTGCTCACATGCATCTGTTCTGTTCCTTAGCCCTTTGCAGGGCACCAGGGCAACTTAGCAGTAACCAGCCAACGCTGCTGTTCTAGAAGGTCCTGTCCCCCTCCTGTCTTTCAAATGCCTGGGTTCCTGCACCTGCCACAGCCTTCCCCTCCACAGGGACATTCTCCCCGGTCGCCCCTGGAGAAACCCTTAGGAATTGTGCCACCGCCTTTTCCAGGGACCGTCCTTGTGCCACAGCTGGCACCACAGGAGTCAGTGCGGGTTCTCTGAGAAGCAGAAGCCAAGATGGAATTAGATGTGTAAGAAATGTATTAGGGGGACACTTGCTAAGGATGAAGGGGAGGGAACCAGAATCGGCAGGGGGAGCCGTGAGAGAGGGGGGAAGGCAGCGGGATCAGGTGGGAGAGTCCTGGGCTGCAGTGGCAAGAATCGTTCAGCCACGCTGATGGGGAGTCCATGTCACTCGAGTCACTCCCTAAATGAGTCCTGCGTGCTGCAGGACGAGGCCTGTATTCGTGCCCCTCCCTCCTTGCTCAGCCATTGGCTGGGAGCTGCCTGGGAAACTGTGCTGCAAGTAAGTGTGGGAGTGGGTCCAGAATATCAGCAGCTGGAGCCATCAGTCACCCGCACTCCCCACAGCAGGAGATCTGAGTGGTGTGTTTTCGTGGCCACCACAACCTCCCCCAGCTCCCCTGCTTACACCACTGTTGTTTGTATATCTTGTGAGTCATACAATAAGGTGGTTGGAGCTAACATCAGAGATGATTTCATCTTAATGTCATCATTTTACTACACTTGATCTTAGCCAAAAGGCCGAGAAGTGATTAATGTCATCATTTTAAAGATGAAGAAAGATTCCTAAATTTTTATTTGTTTGTTTTTAAAATATGTTTTTACTGATTTCAGAGAGAGGAAGGGAGGAGAGATAGAAACATCAATGATGAGAGAACGATTGATCGGCTGCCTCCTGCATCCCCCACACTGGGGATTGAGCCCACAACCTGGGCATGTGCCCTGATTGGGAATTGAAATGTGACCTCTTGGTTCATGGGTCAACGCTCAAACACTGAGCCACGCTGGCTGGGCGAGACTCCTAAGTTTTAAATAAGCTTTCCCGAGGCACGGGAATTTTGCACTGGACCTGTTCCCCACGTTGCAGCACACTAGTATTCCTGGCCCCAGGACTAGATGCAGTGGCCTCCTTCCCCCACCTGGTGACGAGAAAAACTGCCCTCTCCCTCTGTGAGCACTCCTGGAGGCAGGAGTCCCAAGTACCACTGAACAAAGCTCCCTGCAGAGGTGACCTCTGTACAATGCACTTGCTTAACATCCGGAGCACATGCCCCAGGGAGCCCCCCCCATGCTGCTTCAGGGAGGGTCTGCATCGTCAGGCATGCATCTTGCATACAGATGCTCCTTAGCCAGCCTGGTGAGGAGGAACCAGCAGGCAATTCTGTGCCAGTTCAACTTGCCTCTGGGCACCTCCACCTGAGTGGGTGAAAGGTACCTCAAAACCAAGCTGTCGCTTCTCCCTCTTTTCCCCTCCCTCTCCTCTCGCCTCTACCCAGCTTCCTCTTCTGAATATATGGCACTTTTCTGAAGCTTAAAACCCAGGAACCTTCCTCCATTCTTCCTTTCTCTTTCTCCCTACATACAACGAACAAATGCATTGGGCTCTGTCTTCAAAATACTGTAACCAATGTCTTTCCTCCATGTCCACGCTGCCACCCCTGTCCAAGCCCCCATCGTCTCTCCCCAGCACCCACTAGGACAACCTCCTGTCAGGTCTCCTGATTCTTTTACACACAACAGGTAGAGAATATTTTAAACACACAAATCGGTTA
The DNA here is from genome assembly GCF_000327345.1 of Myotis davidii. Classification (NCBI taxonomy): domain Eukaryota; kingdom Metazoa; phylum Chordata; class Mammalia; order Chiroptera; family Vespertilionidae; genus Myotis; species Myotis davidii. The sequence goes on from NW_006295054.1 coordinate 654,900, forward strand.
CATCACACACCTATTTAAGCCCCTAAATAAAGTCTGCACTCTTTGCCGTGCCTTACAAGGCCCTTCGTGATCTGGCCCTTGCTGCCTCGCTGAGCTTGGTCCTACCACTGCCCACGCAGTCGCTGTACACCGGCTCGGATCGGCTGACTCTTCCTCTGCCCCTTACAGATGCCAAGCTCAGTCTTGAGCTCCTTTGCTCTTCACCAGCCTAGAATATCCCCCCCAGAGCCTCTCAGCTGGCTCTTGAGTTCAGGTCTCATTTCAAGTGTCACCTTCTCGGTGAGGTGTTCTCTGACGACCCCAATGAAGGGAACCCCCAAACCACCGTTGTCCTCTCACCTATTACCCTGTTCTGTCCTCTGCACACCATTTACAATCATCTGACTTGATGTTGTTTATTTCTTATCTTGTCCATCTAGAGGAGCGGTTCTCAACCTGTGGGTCGCGACTCCTTAGGGGGTCAAACGACCCTTTCACAGGGGTCGCCTATGACCATCGGAAAACACATATATAATTACATATTGTTTTTGTGATTGATTAATCACTATGCTTTAATTATGTTCAATTTGTAACAATGAAAATACATCCTGTATATCAGATATTTACATTATGATTCTTAACAGTAGCAAAATCACAGTTATGAAGTAGCAACGAAAATAATTTTATGGTTGGGGGTCACCACCACATGAGGAACTGTATTAAAGGGTTGGGCATTAGGAAGGTTGAGAACCACTGCTCTCGAGTGTAATTTTCATCGGAGAAGGGCCGGGGCGTGTCTGTTGGTTCACGGCTGCACCCAGCCTGTCAGATTGGATTCTCAGAAATATGTGTTGAAACCTGATGCACATGGTCTCTGCATAGCTAATGTCATTGCGTGTTTTGGTCACCGACTTAGATCCTTTGGCTTTCAATACACACGATCCTCAATCCTGGGGTTCGTTGTCCTAAATACTATCCATTGTTGGTATTGACTTCAGCTCTCTGCCCATAGACAGTATTTCCTGTTTGACAATGGAACATGTGTAATTTCAAAACAGGACTTTTTTTATATAAACAAACAAGTGAGAGGCCGCATGTCCTCCGGTAACTACCATTCTAATTTTATTGGACTGGGGCTGATAATTCTTTGTTAGTCCCTAAATGTAATAAATGCCACTTGTCACATTTCTGCGAGCGGCCATCTTCAACAGAGCCAATCATGTTCTTTGAGAAGACAGTTCAGTTATGTCTCAAAAATTTTGCATGTATTTTTAGTACCCTCAAAACTAAATTCTGCATCCATAAGTAGTAGAGGAAGGTAAACTACAAATATCCCATGAGCAAGAAATGAAAGGTTGAAGGGATCAACCAAAGACCTTGTGTGCATGTATGCATAACCCATGGACACAGACAATAGGGTGGTGAAGGCCCGGGGTGGGGGGCAGGGCAGGCTAGAAGGGGTCAATGGGGATTAAGGGGGACATATGTAATACTTTCAACAATAAAGATTTAAAAAGTAAAAACAAACAAACAAATGAAAGGCTGGCATTCTGAATGTGAAAGGCCGGTGCACCTGAAAGGCCGGGGTCGGGGGTCGAAGGTCGGGGGCAAGACGGAGCACCTGCGGGTCTGGAAGCGCTACCTACATATTCTCAGGGCAAATGATGAGAGGTCGGTACATTAGTGGGGGAGACAAATATGGAAATAAGTACTATGAAGACAATAAGCACTTTTTTGTCCGTCACTGATGGGTTATATCTACTATGGAAATGAACGGTGTTGTTGGCTTCACTGTATGACTGATGATCCGCCAGCCCCAAAACCACGTACTGCTCATGAACGCATTTGGACAAAACATAAATTCAAGACGAGTGGCATCCAGAACAGTGTGCACCTTACTCCACCACTAGGAAGAGGATTCGGGATGGCTCCCACCTTCAACACCTTACAAGTAAAGACAATGAAAAACAATTTAGCCCTGGCCGGTGTGGCTCCGTTGGTAGGGTGTCGTCCAGTGACCAAGAGTTGCTGGTTTGATTCCCAGTCAGAGAACGTGCCCAGGTTGCAGGTTCGGTCCCTGGTTGGGGTACGTGCAGGAGGCAACCCATCGATGTTTCTCTCTCTCTCTCTCTCTTTCTCAAAAAACATATATTTCATAAAAAAATATTTAAACATGTAACATGGGGCTTTTCATGTCATTGCACTTTTATTGCTTACTGTTAACTTGATTTAAATTATGTGATTTTTTTAAAAAGACATGAAAGTCTAGTCCAGGAGCAGAGAAACATCTCTTGCTTCTGTTTGGGGGGGAGAGAGGGGGTTAGGAGGGCACTGAGTGCGTCCTTTTGCACCGATCCCCGAAGACTGAAGAGTCTTGCTGATGGAACCCTATCCCGAATAGGAGAGGAGGGAAACTTCTCTAAGAATGCTCACCATCCTAGACACGTCTGCTTTTTTCCCCTCCAAGGAATGTGAACCGTCATGTTTTACATGTTTTATTTTACCATCTAATCCATTGGCAGGGCACTGTTGCAAAGCATCCGAAAAACATTCCAAAGCAGAGCTCATTGGAAGTAAGGCCCTTGGCCTCCAACCCCAGTGCCCAGCGGGGCTCGCTCCTCATGGGCCCGTCTGCCGGCGTGTTAACCAGCCCCAGGCCCTGACAGGGTCCTGAAAGGAGACAGAGCCCCAGTTCCCAATGGCTGTGGCAGGGGGCTCATTGCCCGTATCACCCAGGTGCAAGCAAAGGTGGGGGGCTGAGGTGGCAACAAATAAATCCCAAAGTGGCAACGCTGAGAGCTCTAGAACAAACACAAACTGAGGAATCCACATGCAGCCCCTCACGAATTCTCTAGGGCAGCGGCCGGGGGACCACAGGCTATTCCTACCAGAAGCTCATGCTGAGGCTCATTAAGGATGGCGAACAGGTTCACGGCAGATAAACAAGACATTTTACTTCTCTAACCACTCCGTGTCCCGGGCATCTGTGAGATGGAGATGGCGGTGCATGCCAGTCCCTGTCTCCCCCGAGGGCTAGGGTTTCTAGACTCTTTTGTCGCCAGGTGGGGACCCAGGGCAGAAGCAGTTGTTGAGGTGATTAGGTCCAGATTAAGTAGCGCCTCAGGGCGGGGGCTGAGGCCCGGAATCCTATCCCGGGCAGATCGGCACACAGCACAGCGCAGAGGGCAGGGATAATTGATTCTCTCTCTGCCCGCGGGGGAGTGCGGGAGCAGCTGGGGGTTGCAACTGTTGGGGCAGATCGATTTCAAGCGGCCTGGTGAGAAGAAGCCTGCTGCCGACTGGGCTGAGACAAAGGCGTGGTGCACAGCCCCGCCCCAGGGGAGGAACCCGGTGGGGGCACCTGAACGACAGGGTGCCAGCCACACCCTGGTTCTGGGTGCTGCCTTATCAGTCCCAGCTCCGCCTGAGCGAGCACAGGTACCCAGGGAAGGAAGGAAACCCCTCCCAGGGGCCACACCAGCACTTCCGCTCTGCGGAGAGCAGCAGCTGGCAGCTCTCACGTCTCCATGCTCGCCTCTTGCCAGGCTCACAGCTACGTTTCCCAGGCTCCCTTGCGTTAAGTGTGGTCATGTGACTGAGTTTCCCCTAAAGAAACGAGTGCACAACCATCCCTCTCTCTCCTCACCCACTGGCTGAATGGAGACAGCTTAGGGAATATACTCTTTTCTTAAATATATTTTTATTTTTTAAAATA
>NW_006295054.1:658813-661053 GCF_000327345.1 Myotis davidii
CGCCACTGGACGCTGTTTTTCTTCTGTTACAACAGAGGGCTCTGGGCCTTGGTGAGAGTCACCAGTCGACCTTCGGTTTGGGATGGGCCTTCTCCCATCGCTACTTGCCTCACACCCCACACAGCACATGGTGGCCATGTCTCTCTCCCTCAGTTTCCAGAACAGCCTCTGGGCTCCGCCAGAGCAGGTCGGCACTTCCTCACCTGTTTGGGGGACCCACTTGACAGAAAAATCTCAAAAGCTATCTCATTTTCGTTCACCCACTTGTACCAGCCCTGAGGTGTCACACACCCTCAGTGAGCTGACTGTGGTCCCCTCCCCGAAGTAGCCAGGTCAGCCAAGGGTCTCCAGTGGACCGCGAGAACAGTGGGTGAGGAGGACCCAGGTTTGCTTCCAGAAGTTTCGGTCGGGACAGCTTTGTTGATAACCACTTGAGTGTTCAGTGACCCAGAAACAGAATGTGTATGTGGATGGCTGCTTCTCTCGCCTCTCCCCCAATAATATCCTCTTCTGCCAAAATTATGTCCCCCTCTTTTAGAGAAGCCCTTTCCAGAAAAGTCATACCCCCTTCTAGAAAAGTCATCTTTCACTGTTGCTATTGCAGAGTTCCTTTGGAGACATAGTTTTCTAGACAAATTAGAAGTCTCCTCCTCAGGCAGCCACAGCAACGCCCGGAGCCCCGGCCTGGCTGGTGGGGGGCATGCTGGCCTCCAGCGGGTGCTTGTGCAGAGCGCGACCTGCACACGTGCAGGGCAGCCGCTTACCTGGGGCTGCAGTCTCCTCCCCCACCCCACCCCACCCCCTCTCTGCCCCCATACGAACCCCCTCTCTGCCCCCCCTCAATGTTCCCCCTTCTGCTCATTGCTGTCTCTCCAGGGGCTCAAAGGCCAAACTTGAGGATCTTAAGGTGACTGGAGGCGACTTTAGTTACACTGAGCCAGATACAATTCTGTGGGCAGATATGAGAACACAACTATCTTCAGATCAGTGTTCCTGTGGGGAAATGTGTTCCTCGGTCTTTCTAAACAACCAACTTAACAATAAGTCTTTAGCCCTGGCGGGGGGCTCGGTTGGTTGGGGCCTGGTCCTGTGCACCAAAAAGGTTACGGGCCGATTTCTGGGCAAGGCACGTGCCGAGCTTGCGGGCTTGGTCCCAGTTGGGGCGCTTATGGGAGGCAGCCAATTGATGTTTCTCTCTCACATCGATGCTCCCCCCACCCCGTTCCTCTCTCTCTAAATAGGGGGAAAACCAGACATATCTTGGGTGAGGATTTTTAAAAAACTATTTGGGGGACAATGTGCCCGTTAAAAGCACAGGGCCTGCCTATCACTGATGCCTTCCTCTCACCCGCAGGCCTGTGGATGTCTGTCACTTGCTCTAACTTTGGTCTTAGCTGGCTCAGATTCAACCTTGGCTCTCAGACTTTGCCCTACAAGTTGCACAAGCTTTGGAGAATAGGTTTCTGCATGTAGTCATTTCTTTGAAACTTGAACCCCAAGCACAGGCTGTTTCTTTGCAAATGATTGATGTAATTAAAAAGTGGACAGACGCTGCGTATATGCATTACTCCCCTCCAGATGTTTATTTTGGTGCCGTCCTAAAGCTGACGTTTAGTGGCTGATGGGTTAGGAGCACAGATGTTTTAGGTCAGACTTTTCCCCTCTGATAGTTCTCATCTGGGCATCATAATAATATCAAGGGACAAACAAAGCTGAACTCAACACCATCACTTGACCTCATTTCTGATTTATAATTCTCCCTGCGACCATGCAATTTGAGCAGAAGGCCATCTCTGAAGCGTGTTTTTAATTTCAATATCTTTTTGTACTAGCCTCTTTGTCGTCCTCCATGTGTGCATCTGGCTTAACTTGCTGACGAGAAAATTGAAACATACTTCTAGCTGGCAGCCAGAAACAAAGGGAAAAATTGTCTGAAGAGCCATTTAGCTGCCTGCATTCACCACCACCCCCACCAACACTGCCTTGCTTATAGAAACAACCCCCACAAAAATCTGAGCTGCTTTTGTATTAACATCAGCCATGATGTTTCTCTCGGTGTGTTTAGCGTTGAAGAAATGAGGGCTCTGCAGGTGCAGCGTGGTTCCTCACGGCCCAGCCAAGGGCTCTGTGCGGCCACTGGAGGGACTTGAGGGGCCTCGAGCCAGCTGGCAAGGAAGATTCTGGGTTAAGAGGTGTCTAAAAACCTTCCTCAAGGTATGTCCTTTAATATATATATATAT
>NW_006295054.1:661104-662910 GCF_000327345.1 Myotis davidii
CCGACCAGAGCCCGCAACCCAGGCATGTGCCCTGACTGGAATTGAACCGTGACCTCCTGGTTCATAGGTCGATGCTCAACCACTGAGCCACACCGGCTGGGCGTTGGATGTCCTTGTAATTCTGCCTGCTTCCCAGCTTCTTAGGAGCCAATCAGGATGGTTTCAGGAAATTGGCAGCAACTTCATCTGGAAGCATTTTCCTGAAACATGTAAATATTTGTACTTCGGGGGACTGTCCGACTCCAGGAAGGTTTATGCCAGTGTGCGCTCTGTGGAGGTTAAGCTACAACCACAGGACACTCTGAGGAGAGACCAAGGTCTATGTCACCCATGAGAGAACTGAGAATTCCGGGGACAGTTATGGAGTAACCCTTCCATAGCAGGAAAGGTCTGTGGGAACAGGCAGTGCCTGAAAGTCAGGCTTCCAGATGGGAACTCACAAGTGGAAGTGGCTCCAGGAAATGCCCTTGAGAATCATCATTTGTCTCCCAGCTTGTCCTGCGCTGGGCTTGGTGCAGACGCACTGCAGATGCTGGGCCCAGACATGGCAGCACGGAGAAGGGAAGCGGTGAGATTTTCAAGACAAGGGCTTCAGAGGACTGTGGGGCCACTGGGCCACAGGAAATGAGAGCCCCCTCCCTGCAAACCTGGTGCAGCCATGGAGCCTCATTATTACCTGGCAACAGTGAGGAAAGCTGGCGATCTGACTGTCTGGAGATCTGCCGGGAGGGGCTGCGGTTTCAGCATTAATACGTTTCCTGATCGTTCAGCACCCTCCTCTGTTCTTTCTTTTCTTTAGGACACCTGTGGTTTTTGGCTGCCGTGCGGGGAAAAGAGCCAAGCGTTGGCAGCCTCCTCTGATCTGGCATTAACAACATCACACCAGTCATTCCCAGCAATTATCTCCCCGTCATAGATGTGCTGGGCAGAGGTCTGGGGCCTTGCTGTGTGTGGTTCCAATGCATACATTAAAATCGGGAGATGAAATCTGTTTAGATGGTCTGTCCTCTCTTCTCCTCGGACTCCTTATGTGGGCCCTGCCCAGTCATAAATGGATGAACACACAACCCAAGGAGCTGGCAGGGACAGTGGGGCAAGCAGAGTGATTTCTGAGATTCTGCTGGTGCAGGCATCCCTCACTTCAGTCTGACAGCTAGAGGGCAAAGGTCCTTCCACCAGGCTCCGAGTTCATAGGTTACGACATCTATAAGCTTCCTCTTACCTTGGATCAGGCCGAGTTTCCCCTTCCCTTTCTCTCATGGCTCCCCAAGTCTTTCTTTCATGACTCACATCCGAGTTTGTCATTGTAGATTTGTCTGTGTGATTATTTACTTTATGTCTTCCTCCCATTGACCACATCACTTCTGCTCGTGCCTGAATCCCAGAGACTGACATGTAGTTGGAGTCCAGTAAATAGTTATTGAATGAATGGATAAGTGAATGAATGAATGGAGCTTGAAGATACCAGAGACTGAGTCTAGTGCTTTCACTTAACAGATGAAGATACAGAAGTTAAATGACTTGTCCGAGACAATGAAGTTTTTCTTTACATGTATGAAGACAGATTGAATTTGTCAATTCCAAAGTAGTAATTTGTTGTAAGTAAAACACAGAAATTAAACCGGAACATGTGGTTTTTCCTCTGGGCAGGATGCAAAGGTGATTTTCCAGGTTCTTGTCCAGGTGGATTTGAAGAATGAAGCCACAGCTGAGACCGGTTTGGCTCAGTGGATAGAGCGTCGGCCTGAGGACTGAAAGGTCCCAGGTTCGATTCCGGTCAAGGGCATGTACCTGGGTTGCGGGCAC
>NW_006295054.1:663008-665452 GCF_000327345.1 Myotis davidii
CTTTGTGTGCTGATACCCCCTCTGATTGGTCACTAGCAGCTTCAGCTCAAACCCCGGGTGGGGCTCCCTCTTCTTCTATTCCCTGTGGCCTTCCTCTTTATCCCTCTCCCTTTATGCTGTGAATGTGTACCTTTGGCAGCTCCCAGCTTTGCAGCCCCGCCGTTCTCCCCCATGAACCCCTTAAGTCCTAAAACTCCCTAAACCTACCTTTCTTTACCCCTAAAAACTCCTTTCATAAGTATTAGGGAATTCAAAGATGAATAAAACTCAATTCCTACTTTAAAAAAACAGCATTAAACTGTTAAGATAACAATAGTGATTCATGAAGTGCTTACTAGTGATTATTTCACTTAAGGCTCACAACAGTCCTATGAAATAGGTCTTATTATTACCATTTAACAGATATGGAAAAGTAAGCTCAGAGATAATATTGCTAAACGGTATTGAGCTTTCCCCAGAGCCAGGGCTGAGAGAGAGACAAATAGATTGAAGTTAAAGTCTTTATAACTTAATCTCAGAAGTGACCTCCCATCACATCATTGTTGTCATTTTTTATTCATTATAAAGTGAATAGAAATTGGGGTGGTGAACACACAATGTGGTGCACTGATGATGTGTTGTGGAATTGTGCACCTGGGACCTGTATAATCTTGTCAACCAGCATCACCTCAATTAAGTCAATGAAAAGGGGGAAAAAAAAAAACAAAAAAACAAAGAAGTGAACAGCACGGCCCAGCCCATACTCATCGGAGGGTGTTACACAAGGTTGTGAACACTTGAGGCAGGGATCCTAGGTCATCCCAAAGGCTGCCTACAACAACATCAGTTAAATCCAAAATCATTCAGTGTAATTCGGCATATTAATAATAGAAAGAAGAAAAATACATGCACCTCAATAGATGCAAAAAGAAGTATTTGATAAAATGTGACATCCATTGATGATAAAAACCCTTAAACTAGAACTCGAAGGGATTGATCTTGTTCAGTAAAGACATGTGATGGAGTGTATTGATGGCCTCACTTCCTAAACTAAGCTAAAAGATTCTATAGCAGTGGTTCTCAACCTTCCTAATGCCGCGACCCTTTGATACAGTTCCTCATGTTGTGGTGACCCCAACCATAAAATTATTTTCATTGCTACTTCATAACTGTAATGTTGCTGCTGTTACGAATCATAATGTAAATATCTGATATGCAGGATGTCTTTTCATTGTTACAAATTGAACATAATTAAAGCATAGTGATTAATCACAGAAACAATACGTGATTATATATGTGTTTTCCGATGGTCTTAGGCGACCCCTGTGAAAGGGTCCTTCGACCGCCAAAAGGGTCGTGACCCACAGGTTGAGAACCGCTGTTCTAGAGGATATTGTAAGATGTCCCCATGATTTATGGGCAGAAAAAAATTTATTAAGTAGGATGCAAAAAGCACTAACCACGAAGGATTGACAGACTAAGGGCTGGCAAACCACAGCCCACAAGCCAAATCTGGCCACTTGGTCCTTGTAAATAAAGTCTTACTAGAAGGCAGCCAAGCCCAGTGGTTTACGTATTACCTATGGTTGCTTTCACACTACAATGGCAGAGATGAGTAGTTGTGTCAGAGATCTTATGGCTAGCAAAACCTAAAATAGTTACTATCTGGCCATTTTTAGAATGGTGCCAACCCCTGAATTATACTAATTTAAAATTGGGAATTTCAGGTCATCAAATAGCACCATAAAGAGAGTGAAAAGGCATCTCAGAGTGGGAAAAACATATAATTGACAAAGGTCTTTTATCCCAAATATGTAATGAACTCTTATAAATTAATAAGAAAAAAACTCAATCGAAAAATAGGGAAAAGACATGAATAGGCACTCATGTCACAAAAGAGGAGTGACCAAGAAAACATTAAGATGTGCTTGACATCACTAGCCAGGAAATGCAGCTCAAAAAATTGCTAATTAAAACCATAATGAGATATCACTATGCACTCACCTGAATGACAAAATTAAAAAGACCAAAAATAACAAGCGATGACAAGAATATGGAGCAATAGGAACTCCCATTTGCTGCTCGTGGTGGTGAAGATTAGCACAACTACTTTGAAAAACCATTTAGCAGTATCTACTAAAGGAGAACATTATCTCTACTACTAGATATGTACTGAATAGTAAGCATATGTTCACCAAAATTCACGTACAAGATGTTGCTAACATCTATATAGTAAAAGGTCAGTGTCCCCCCAACCAATCACATTGCACCCATCTTGGCTGCCCAGGCACCAGTGCGTGTCATAGCATGGTTGTCTGGAAGATCATCCGTCCTGCTGTTTGGTTGTTCGGTCAATTTGCATATTACGCTTTTATTATTATAGATCTTTGTTCATAATATCTCAAACTGGAATTAGCACAAATTTCCATGACTAGGTAAGTGGATAAACACATTTTCCTTATACC
>NW_006295054.1:666100-673579 GCF_000327345.1 Myotis davidii
ATTCTCTGCTCCAGCTCTTAGGCCTCCGCTGCTAAAAGTAGGTTTCTGGCCTTTGCTTACAATGTTGCAATCCTGCTGGCTGAAGCCTGGGACTAAAGCTGGTTTCTGGGGTTTTGTTTAACTTCTATATGTTACAATGTTTCTTAAACTGCAGATCAGAGGCCTGCAGTGGCAGGCGGGGAACGTTGGAGTCCTCCGTCACTGAAGCAAGCAAGCCTCATGTTAGTTTCAAGCTGCCTGGTGGCCAGCCGCCATCTTGGCTGGCAGTTAATTTGCATATTGCCCTGATTAGCCAATGGGAAGGGTAGCGGTCATATGCCAATTACCATGTTTCTCTTTTATTAGATAGGATTACACTTCAATTAGAAGTTGTCAGTTTTGAGTTGCCAGGATTGAGTATAGAGGAATGGCAAGGTTTGATTGGCTGAAGACTGGGTACCTGAACCAATCACTGTGGAAGGGATGATGAGACTGTCTGGATGGATTGTAGACTGTATTTTCCTACAAGGGTGCTGCTGGCATTTAGAACAGATAGTTCTGCACGGTTCCCATATGCATCCCTGGCCCCCTAAACACTAAATGCCAGTAGACACATCACCCCTCCCCCCATTTCCAAATTTGGTGGAGGAGGGACACATTCTGCTTTGTTTGAAAGCAATCCCTTTAGACCAGTGGTTCTCAACCTCCCTTTAATACAGTTCCTCATGTTGTGGTGACCCCCAACCATAAAATTATTTTTGTTGCTACTTCATAACTGTAATTTTGCTACTGTTATGAATCATAATGTAAATATCTGATACACAGGATGTATTTTCATTGTTACAAATTGAACATAATTAAAGCGTAGTGATTAATCACAAAAACAATGTGTAATTATATATGTGTTTTCCGATGGTCTTAGGTGACCCTTGTGAAAGGGTCATTCGACCCCCAAAGGGGTCGCGACCCACAGGTTGAGAACCGCTGCTTTAGACTAATCAGGACCAACTTTTGGAGCTGCAGTCAATCCCACCAAAGCCACAAGCTGGTATACACTAAGGGAGGGTAGAATGGCTTTGGGGAGAAAAGGACAAAGGCCATTGCACACCCCTGAAAACCTGGGAAGGAAAAATCACTCACCCCTCAGTCTGCACCCTTGTTTCTCATTACTTAGGGCGGATTCGGTTTTCTGAGGGAGGCAGTGTGTGTGCAGTTAGGAAAATACTGAAGTGATTGTTTTCATTGTGAGAAGTAGGTAAATGAAAAGTAATCAGTGAGCTGGTAAGCCTTTCCTTATTTGCAAGTTAGTCTAATATCTTAAATGTCTGTAAACGTGCTTCTGCTCACACAAAGAAACAAGTCTGTTTGACACACATGCTGTTGAGAATGTGCACTTACTTCCTGAGAACTGACTTAAATGACCAGACAATAGAGGACTGGTTTGGTAGAGGGTAGCTCACCCACACAGCGGTCTTAGGTGCAGTCATTAAAAATTATCTTGCTTGGCTGGTGTGGCTCAGTTGGTTGAGCATCATCCCATAAACCAGGAGGTCACAGTTCAATTCCCGAACAGGGCACAGGACCAGGTTGCCAGACCAATTCCAGTACAGGGTGTGTAGGAGGCAGATGATGGATGTTTCTCCCTCTCGCTTTCTCTCTCTGAAATCAATAAAAACATATTTTGTAAAAAATTACTCATAATTTTAAAAAATGGTCCTTAGGATGAAGTGTAGGAATGTGGGAAAGGATCTATGATATTGTGCAAAGTATAGGATGCAGGGTGCACAGAGGCACACACACTCTGATGGCAAATATAAGGTGTCCCCCAAAATGTATACACACATGTTGAATAATTATAAAGGCAGTGTTTATTAAGATACATTTCATTTTCAAAATTGAGCTATCAGCTGTTAAAAGTAAGTATGCACTTTTTGGGATACCCTGTATGTAAAATGTAAGTGCCTCTGACCAAGGACTAAAGGGTGTTTTGCAAAAACAAAGAGTTGAGCCTGGCTGACGTGGTTCAATGGTTGAGCATCGACCTATGAACTAGGAGGTCACGATTCAATTCTAGGTCAGGACACATGCCTGGGTTTCAGGCTCAATTCCTAGTAGGGGGCATGCAGGAGGCAGCTGATCAATGATTCTCTCTCATCACTGATGTTTCTCTCTCTCTCTCCCCCTCTTCCCCTCCCCCCCCTCCTCTCTGAAATCAATTTAAAAAAATTTCCTATACCTCTAAGACTATTCCTGGGAACACCAGCGTTTCAATATCCCAGTTTGATGATTTAAGAAATGAAAATTTACTCTGTGAAAATGTCTTTCATTTAAAAATTATCTCTAGAATATTTTATTTGTTTATTTTTAAATATCTTTTTATTGATTTCAAAGGGAAAGGGAGATGGAGAGAGAGAGATAGAAACATCAATTCATTGATCAGCTGCCTCCTGCACTCCCCACACTGGGGATGAACTGGGGCATGTGCCCTGACCAGGAATTGAATTGTGAGCTCCTGGTTCATAGGTCAATGCTCAACTGCTGAGCCATGTCAGCTGGGCTCTAGAATAATCTATAATAATAAAAGGGTAATATGCTAATTAGACCAAACGTCCTTCTGGGTGTCATTCCGGATGTTCTTTCGGACGAAGCTGGGGTCAGAGGGAAGCAGCCCATGTTCGGGGCACCTGCTGGTGGCAGCCAGAGGGAAGCAGCCCAGGACCTAGGTGCTGGAGGGAAGCCAGTGTTGGCAGCCGGGGGAAGGAAGGCCTACTCTTGCATGAATTTTCGTGCATCAGGCCTCTAGTCCTATATAATAAACGGCTAATATGAGAATAGACCAAACAGCAGAACAACAAGTCGCTATGACACACACTGACCACCAGGGGCTGCCCTCGGGTGGTCAGTGTGCTCCCACAGGGGGAGTGCCACTCAGCCAGAAGCCAGGCTCACGGCTGGTGAGCGCAGCAGCGGTGGCGGGAGTGGGTGACAAGGAGTGGGCCTAAGCCGGCATTCAGACATCCCCCACAGGGTCCCGGACTGCAAGAGGGCATAGGCTGGGCTGAGGGATCCCCCCCTCCAGTGCACGAATATCATGCACCGGGCCTCTAGTATAAAAATAAAAACCAAAGAGTTTTATCTTTCCTCCCATGATCCCTATAATTTTGTTGCATGGTTTTCCCATGAATGAGAAAATTAAAAAGCCTTTCTGCCTTTTGAGAAATCCCATTTGCCCCAGAATTGTACCATAGCTTGTTAAGGTCCTCTTGGATGAGATTCTTTTCAAAGGACTAGTCCCCCCACAGGGCTGTGCTGTGGGGATTCTGGCTTCTGTTTGCAGCCTGGCTGACAGACTGAAGATGGAACTCACACAAGTCCTTTAACTTTTCCCATCTTTGAAGCGGAGAATAGTTCCACTTGCTGCTGCCATTTAGATTAATGAGCTGCATTTAATGCCATGAAGTTCATTGTGCAATTTGAGATTATAGCCTTCCTTTGATAAATAGGTGGTGTTTACAAAGAAGAAACAGTGGGAGTGCTATTGTGTTGTTAGAAGTGCATTCCCTCAACCAATATAATTGTGCAACTCCAGTGTGTAAGGCACTATGCTCAGAATTAGGATATATATATATATACACAAAGATGACTAAACTGCCATCCTGCTTTCCAGGAGCTTACAGTCTTAGGGTGATAAAAATATCTAAGAATTACTCAGGGTTTATAATGTGATAGGCATGACCCTTTATGGATTCTGTACTATTTAATTATTACTTGTAATTAATATTATTATGTATTAATTACTATGTAATGAATTAATCCCAACAACAACCCAGGGAGATAGGGGTTATTATCATCATTTTAAGAGATCAGTAAATTGAAGCTGAGAGAGACTAAGTAAGAACACAAAGTTGTGAACCTAAATCAATGGCCTTTCGGTCACTCTCCTGTATTGTCTCCCAAGCATTAGCCAAGGTGGGAAGCAGCTGTCTGTCTCAGCCTGTTTGCAATCCATCAACCCTGAGGTAGCTTCCGCTCCACAAAATAAAGCCTTTTTGATGGAGGATGAGTCAAATCTACTGGCCAAATAACCAGGTTGGAAAGTCTGTACCCTTCTCACTTCAGAGGCATTTGTATTCGGCTGGAATTGTCAGGTTTTTTTAAAAAAATTGAGAAATAATTGACATAATATTGTGTAAGTTTAAGATGTACAGTGTGTTGATTTGATACAGGTATATACTGAAATATGATTCCCACTGTAGCGTTAACTAATACCTCCATCAGATCACATAATTATCATTTATTTTTTGTGGTAAGAACATTTAGGATCTAGTCTCTCAGCAATTTTCAAGGCTGTTGTACAGTATTGTTAACGATAATCCCTTGCTGTGCCCTAGGTCCTCTTCTAACGGCACGTTTGTACCCTTTGACCAGCGTTTCTGTAATTGTCAGGTAATCTAGGATGTTTTTAGGTTACAATTAGGTGTTGTTTGGGGAAAGGGAACTGTTGTTAAAAAACAATCTTAATGTTATAACTTTGTGTTGTCTAATGTCAAAATATGTGTCTTTTTCCAGAATCTATCAGGAGTTCAGGGTAAAGATTGGCTATGCTGAGAACAGGATACAAAACCAGGTCTTTTTTGTGTCTGGTTCTTCTGCTCTATGTCCCACTTACGCCCCAAAGGGTCACAGACTCTCAAGTTTGGAAAGAACCTTAAAGTGCATTTCTAATCCAGTATTTTTCACACCGTAGATCACAACCTGTTAGTGAATTGTGAAATCAATGAACTGATTATGGTAAGCATTTTCAAAAGATAAAACTGCACCTGGTAGCCGAAACCGGTTTGGCTCAGTGGATAGAACGTCAGCCTGGGGACTGAAGGGTCCCAGGTTCGATTCCGGTCAAGGGCATGTACCTGGGTTGCGGGCACATCCCCAGTAGGAGATGTGAAGGAGGCCGCTGATCGATGTTTCTAACTCTCTATCTCTCTCCCTTCCTCTCTGTAAAAAATCAATAAAATATATTAAAAAAAAAAAAAAAACCTGCACCTGGTAAAGGTAAATATCATTCAAGAAACTTTTACTTATTGTCTTAGTTGCATAGGGCTGCCATAACAAAGTGCCCCAAACTGGTGCCTTAAAAGCAACCGAAATGTATTCTCTCACAGATTCAGATCAAGAAGTCCAAACTCGCCCTGACCAGTTTGCTCAGTGGGTAGAGCGTCGGCCTGTGGACTGAAGGGTCCTAGGTTCGATTCTGGTCAAGGGTATGTACCTTGGTTGTGAACACTTCCCCAGTAGGGGGTGTGCAGGAGGCAGCTGATCCATGTTTCTCTCTCATCGATGTTTCTAACTCTCTATCCCTCTCCCTTCCTCTCTGTAAAAAATCAATAAAATATATTAAAAAAAAAAAAAGAAGTCCAAACTCAAGACGTCACCGAGGCCACGCTCCCTCTGGAACTCTGGGTGGAATTCTTCCTTTCCTCCTCCAGCTCTGGTGGAGGAATCCTTGGCTTTCCTCAGCCTGTAGCTGCATCCCTCCAACCTCTGCCTCTGTTTTCACATGGCATTCCCTTTTTCTGTGTGTCTGTGTCCGCACTTCCTTCTTCTTCTAAGGACACCTGTCATACTGGATTAGGGCCCACACTACTGCCCTCAGTTGTGATTTTTTGTTTTTAACTTGGTAAATAATACGACTCATCCACTTCTTGATCTTTCTGTAATGACCTGACAATGGTACTTGGGGCTACACTGAGTTCACCAACACGGGGCTGATCATCTCAGGAGACACCCCTTGGCTCTGTGGGCAACGCTGGTTGTTGGCAGGGCTTTCATCAGGGGAGAATTTGTCGGACTGTAGACGTAGCCCACAAGAGACCTAACAGAGCCCGCTTTTAGTTGCAGTGGGTGTAGTTAAAGTGCTCTTTGGAGCAAAGTATCATATGACTTGAAAGTACTCATAGTGACAGAGAGGATAAGGATTTGGAAGACCTCATTGCCAAAGCCTCATGAAGGATGCATTTTTTAAAAAAAAAAATCTGAAAGCTTTTCTTTTCTCTCCTTTTTTTTTTTTTTTTTCAGGGAAAGGGGCACGGGGGTGTGTGTGTGGGGGGCGTTGATCAGAAAGACTTGGCCCCTAAAAGTCTTTCAAAAGAAATTAGGGCTTTTTGGGTTTTTTTTGTTTTTTTTTTTTTTTTTACCATGGCTACGGGACACTACCCAGTGCCTTGAAGACAGAAGAATGAACTAGGTCAAAGTTCCCCCAAACCAATAATCAATCAGGATCTGCTGTAAAATGGGGAAGCTTTACCGTTCCACGTGCCCAGCATGTGGCCTGCCGTCTGCCCACCTCTCTGAAATTTGCCACATTCACTCAGACACATTGCTGCAAGCACCAGCTTGCCCCCCCCCCCAGTAGAAACGCCTTTCCCCCGAAAAGGTTACTAGACTGACCTTTCCTTAGGTAATTCCTAAATAAATGAGTATGCTTGCTTTTACATTGAAACGCTTTACTGTTTTATTCACAGAAGGTAATTTTTTGAGTTTGAAGGTAAACTTTTTTTTTAACTTTAGCTCAATTTGATTCTTTTTTAAAAATATATTTTTTATTGATTTCAGAGAGAAAGGGAGAGGGAGAGAGATTTAGATATGTCAATGATGAGAGAGAATCATTGATCGGTTTCCTCCTTCATGCATGACCCCACTGGGGATGGAGCAGGCAACCCGAGCAGGTGCCCTGACTGGGAGGCAAACGGAGACCTCCTGGTTCATAGGCGACACTCCACCCCAGGCAGCCCCCCTTTTCCTTGTCTTCATGACTTTCAGGTTGGAACCGGTGCTACCAATGACAACTCCTTACGGTGCAGGGATTCTGGGAGGGGTGGGACCCTGGGGGTGTCCTAGAATGAGAGGAAAGAAGGCCTGGAGTTTGAAAAGTTCTGATTCTGAAACAACCTCCCCCTGGCACCCACCCTCAATCAGCACGCCCTCACCTGCTCCTGCGAGGAAGACACCAGGCCGGGCCTTTTGGGGCTCCCCGCTGGGCTTGGGGCTTCGCACACCCGGGTTCTGCTCCCCGTGGCCCTCTCCCCACCTCTCCCATGGGGAGGCCGAGAGTGGAAGGAGCCGCCGCTCACTGTGAAGTGCAGGATCACAGCGGGCCTACAGTGGCTCGCACCCTGGGCCTCTGCGCCCACATTTCTCAAGGAGCCCCGTTCCTTTTGTCCATTTGCAAAACAAGCGGCCTCACCCTCCCGACATCTCCTCTTCCCACTCCACCCCGTTCTCTCTACCGAAGGCCACGGGAGGTCCTGGGGCACGAAACGGGCTCCACTCTCTGGCACAGGGAATGCCCATGTTTTGTTTGGGTTCTTTCTGAAATTAAAAATAAAAAAGAAAGAAATCCCCCGTTTTAGTTACCGTTAAGAGGGTGAAAAGGCCCTAACCGGTTTGGCTCAGTGGATAGAGCATCGGCCTGCGGACTCAAGGGTCCCAGGTTCGATTCCG
>NW_006295054.1:674164-675749 GCF_000327345.1 Myotis davidii
TCCGGTCAAGAGCATGTACCTTGGTTGCGGGCACATCCCCAGTAGGGGGTGTGCAGGAGGCAGCTGATCGATGTTTCTAACTCTCTATCCCTCCCCCTTCCTCTCTATAAAAAGTCAATAAAATATATTTTTTTAAAAAGAGGGTGAAAAGCTCAAGCGTTGTGTGTCAAGTAGGGGAATCAGATCTGTGTTTCATACAAAACCAACGGCTGGGCCATCCACGGATCTCTGCGGGCCCTGGGCACACGCCGCCGCTCTCACCGGCCCAGAGGAACCCCAGCTCCTGGGTGGAGTGTGCGGCCTGCTCGTCCCCAATCGCAACCACTTCCTGTTTCCCTTGGAGGCTCGCTCGCCTGCGAGGTCCTATTTTGCATGAAAAACGCCGTGGGTTTATCTGCTCTCACTTTCCGATACATCGACGCCTTCGCTTCTGTGGCCAGTGTCCAGGCTCTACCCCGGCTGGACTGGGGCTGCACAGCTCTTGCCAGAAGGGGTGCCGTCCTCGCCAAGCGTCCACCAGGCGGCTGTTTACACGGGGCCCTGACGGTGAGCTCCGCTGCTGTGCGCTAATCCAAGCCATCTGCACTTGACGACAATTAAAACCTTCAGATCTCTCAGGCGTTTCCTTCCTCTGATTATAACGTTGGGGTTGCAGCCACACTCGAAGGGAAACAGAGCCGGCTTTGTGGCAGCTTGATTCCTGCAGGGCAGTTCTAACAGAGAAACCCCGCTTTACCAACAGCCGTTTTTCTCAGCTGAAATCCAGGTACTTAACATCTGACAAACGCTGAACTTTTAATTACTCTGCTTGCCCAGAGGGCAGGGGGACCTCTTGTTTATGGAGCCAGAGTGAGGAAAATTACGAGGTGAAGTTTGTTCCGGAGATCTCCTGTCTCCCTGTTTTCCACATCGCCCTTTCCGCCCCTCGGCCTGCTTTCCATACCTCACAGGTCTTGCTGCCTTCCACTAACCAGGCACAAACAAACAAAGGGAAAGAAAGTCAGTGTTGCTTTCCTTACCTCCTTTCTCTCCCCTCAAAATTCCTACATGGCTGCCTGGATGGCGTGGTTCAGTGGTGAGTGTCGACCTATAAACCAGAAGGCCAAGCAAGATTTGATTCCCAGTCAGGGCATATGCCTGGGTTGTGGGCTGGATCCCCAGTAGGGGGCGTGCAGGAGGCAGCCATCAGTGATTCTCTGTCATCATTGATGTTTCTATCTCCCTCTTCCTCTCCCTTTCTGAAATCAATAAAAAATATATTTTTTAAAAAAACTTTTTTGTTGTTGCTTTAAATATATTTTATTGATCTTTTACAGAGAGGAAGGGAGAGAGATAGAGAGTTAGAAACATCAATGAGAGAGAAACTTCGATTAGCTGCCTCCTGCACACCTCCTACTGGGGATGTGCCCGCAACCCAGGTATATGCCCTTGACTGGAATCGAACCTTAGACCTCTCAGTCCGCAGGCCGCCGCTCTATCCACTGAGCCAAACCGGTTTCAGCAAAAATTTTCACCCTGACCCGGTTTGGCTCAGTGGATAGAGCATTGGTGTATCTGGGACAGCTTCAAGCGTACCAACATCAGA
>NW_006295054.1:676176-681871 GCF_000327345.1 Myotis davidii
GACAAAAATCGTGCACCTATGGATGAGGACAGTGGGTGGGGAGTGAGGGCGGAGGGTGGGGTGGGAACTGGGAGGAGGGGAGTTATGGGGGGAAAAAGAGGAACAAACGTAATAATCTGAACAATAAAGATTTAATAAAAAAAAAAAAAGACCATAAAGATGTCTTTTTCTGACTGGGCACCAGGCTGGGGAGAGAACTCTGGGGATGTAGAGCTTTTTCTCAAGCACTAAGATGTGACAGAACAGCTCCTAACAGATACCAATAAGTGAGGAAGGGGGGGAAATGAAACATTTATTTCCCTTATATTTAGTCAACACTCTTACTGAGTTTTGCTAGATGTGTATTTAACAGTAATCATGGTAGAGCATTGGTGTCTACAAAAACTTTTACAGTCATTGTCTCACTTAATCCTCTTTAAAACATTATGAAATAGGCCTTTCCATTCTCAAAGAAAAAACGTTAGAAAGTGCCTGGCCAGTGTGGTTCAGTTGGTTGGGTGTCGCCCAGTACACTGAACTGTTGCTGGTTCAATTGCCCATCAGGCACATGCTCAGATTTCAGGCTCCATCCCTCGTGGGGGGCATGCAGGAGGCAGCAGCCCATGGATATCTCGCTCCTGCGGCAATGTTTCTCTCTCTCTCCCTCTCCCTTCCTCTCTCTCTCTAAAAATCAATAAAAATATTTTTTAAAAATCTATAATTTAATTTGAAAGGCCTGGGTTTTGATAAGTGGATCACCATCCATAGGATGAATATGTCTGAAGCCTGGTAGTATCACAGTCCCCCTCCCCCTTCACTTGTGGGGTAATGACAGATGCTTCTAGTGAAGGGGGTGGTATTCTGCTGGTATTTGTCAGGTGGCTGGCTACAGTTGTAGCTTCTATACTAAGATACCAAGTCCTGGTTGTTTTTTATCATTCCAACCACTTACAACATGCAACTGAAAAAAATGGACACTGTAACAGTTCTATTTTTATTCCAGTTAAAAATACTTCACCATGCCCTAGCTGGTTTAGCTCAGTGGATTCGGCCTGCAGACTGAAGGATCCCAGGTTTGATTCCAGTCAAGGGCGCATGCCTGGGTTGTGGGCTTGATCCCCAGTAGGGGGCATGCAGGAGGCAGCTGATCAATGATTCTCTCTCATCATTGATGTTTCTCTCTCTCTCTCCCTCTCCCTTCCTCTGTGAAATCAATAAAAATATATTTAAAAAAAAATTTCACCATGGGTCAACATAGACAATCCAGTATTGTTTCAAGATCATAATATTTGGTTGTTTCATGGTATTAAATGAGCACACCCCGGGGAGGGAGGGAAAAAGAGGAAGGGCCGGGGGGAGAGAGAGAGAGAGAGAGAAACTTTGAATGAACATCAATGTGAGAGAGACACATGGATTGGTTGCCTCCGCACGGGACCCAACCAGGGCCAGGGTGGAACCTGCAACCTAGGTACATGCCCTTGACCAGGAATCAAACTCAAGACCCTTTGTTGTGTGGGCCAATGTTCTAACTGCTGAGCACACCAGCCAGGGCAAGCATAATTTAAAAATATTTAAAGGTGCTATTTTAAGTCAACAATTTTTTTTCCAATGAAGAAAAGGTGTTCAAGACTTAGGCTTGCCCTGGAACAATGCATTCTGTGACTATTTGATGAATTTATTAGCTTAATTCTTCTCTATAGGAAGGAACATAAGACAGCATAAACACGTTCAATAACAATGTGTTCTACCATGATGACGGACTTTCAAATAGAGGAAGGGACACCCTTGGCTTCATAGTAGTGTTGACAAGAGAGACAGGTGGATAAACACACACACACGCACACACACATGCAGTAAGAGCCCAAATGCATAGTAAAAATTTTCACTCGTTCTAAACTACCCATTCCATAATGAAATTTGAGGTATTAAGGTGATCTTTCTAATATTTATACTATTTAGCCAGAGGTCTGAAGTAAAAGATAAAGTATTGTGGATCTAATTCATCTCTTGTTGTCAATTCCCTCTGTAGTCTGAATTAACTAGTGGAACAGACTGATAGGAAACCTAAGTCCCAATGTCAGTTCAACTGTGATTGCGGACACATTGCTTAACTTCTTCAAGGCTCAGTTTCCCATCTGTGAAGTGGCAGTAATTACAAAGCCCTTAGGTGAAGCTGAGATAACTACGTGAGAAAGTGTCATGAGTATTTAAAAAGCATTCCCAAGACACATCAGGCTATTATTACTATATTCCTGTTATTAATTTCCCCAGGTAGAAATGCAGCTATTAACTGAAATACCACTCAATGACACAGTGAAGATCTATCTTTAAGATTTTTAAAGAGCTTTGGAGATGAAAGGATGCTAAGAGGTTTCTTCCCAGGAGTTCAGATCTGGTCCCAGCTGAATGTGTTTTAGTGTAAAGGGTGGTGATTGTGTTCCAGTGGAGTCACTAAAAATAGAGATCTTATGCTTTTTAAAACATTTAAGACACATTTTTAATTATAAAATGTAACATGAGAATACATCCCCATAGATCCATCACTAACATCCAACAGTTGCCAAGATTCCATTCCTCTTAATTTTCTTTTGATCAAACAACTCCCAGGCAGTATGTCCTCCCATCCATCCATACTTTAAAATTTATTTATAAAAAAATATGAACATAAAAAAATGCCATTAGTATCACTGAATTACTTTATCCTACAATATACCTATAATAATTTCAAACTAACAATACCAATAAACACAATTGCAGTTAAGAGTACTTGGTTATTATTTTATACTGAGAATATATACATTAATGGACATACCATCAAAATACTATCTTAAAGACATTCAGAACAATTATTTTCTTGTGTATCTCTAATACTAAAAATTTAGTTTCATTTTTTAAAAATGTGTTTTCAATTTGTAGTGGTTGCTTCCCCACCCCCCCCTTTTGATTTAACTTAGATTTTAACTATGTAAAATATTCACATAGTTTCAAAGTCAAAACTATAGAACAAGGTATTTTCACATAAGTTGTGCTTCTATTCCCTGTGCCCTCTCCTGGTTTCCTCCATCCCTCATAGAAGTAATTAATTACTATTATTCCTTGGTTTATCGTTCTGTGGCTTCTTTTAAAAAATGTTTTCCAAATAGCATACTACAAACATTGTTCTGCACTATCTACACATATAAAAGCCTAAGTAACCATTACATCCGAATGACCACAACGACCGGTCAACCAGTTGTTATGACACTCACTGATCACCAGGGGGCAGACACTTAACGCAGGAGCTGATGGTCAGTGCGCTCCCACAGCCAACCTCCCATGGCCCCTTCCCCTGCCCCCCCCATCAGCTCTGATCCCCAGATAACCTCCCACAGCCCCTCACCCTGGCCAGCCATCCCCCTCCTCCCCCCAAGTTGGCCCGATTGCCAGCCAATCTCTTGTGGCCCCTTCCCCCAGCCAGCCGGACAACCTCCTAGGTCCCTCCCCATGGCCAGCCCCCCAATAGGCCTCAATCACCAGCCAGGCCAAGGACCCCCCCTATCCGTGCATGAATTCATGCACCAGGCCTCTAGTTCTTTTATAATGATTGATCCTAGAGATCATTGTAGATCAGTGTGTTGAGACTGTTCTCATTTTGTTGTTGTTGCTGTTAATCTTCACCAGAGGATATTTTTCCATTGATTTTCAGGGAGAGTGGAAGAGAAAGGGAAAGACAGAGAGAACCTCGATGTGAGAGAAACATATCTATTGGTTGCCTCCTGCACCAGGGCCTGAGCTAGGGAGGAGCCTGCAACCAAGGTTCATGCCCTTGACTGGATTAAAACCCAGGACCCTTTGGTCCGCAGGCTGACGCTCTATCCACTGAGCCAAACCGGCTAAGGCTGTTCTAAATTTTTTTTATGGCTACATAGTATTCCATATAACCAATTGCCCAGTTGATGGATATTTGGTTTGTTTTCATTTTTTAAAGAAATTATTATAAATAATGTACAGTCTTAACCTTTGCCATAAGATGTTTTATAATTTTGCCAGAGTGTCTTTGAAATTGTTTCCCACAAGAAGAAATGCATGTGTAATTTTACTAGATATTGCTAGATAATCCTCTGGAGTTGGACCATTTTGCATTCAAACAACAATAAGCAAGAATGCCTGTTTCCCTGCTACCTCAGTAACAAAGGATCTAACTTTTCAATTTTTGCCAATTTGATGGAAAAGAGTGGTATCTTGCAGTAATTTTAATTTGCATGAGATTGAGCATCTTTTTTCTATGTTTAAGGGCTATTTTCTTTGACTTTTCTGTGATCTTATCTTTTGTCCATCTCCTTGGGGGTTATTACTCTTCTTGAAGTTTAGGAGCGCTTTATGGATTATAGATATTTGCTGTTTGTGACAAAATTTGCAAACACCCTTTCTTGGTTTGTTAAATGCCTTTCCCCGCATTTTAAAAATCAGGGAGTATTTATGTACAGTAGAATTCACCCTTTTTAGAGCACAGTGCAAGGAGTTTTGAGAAATGTATACAACTGTGTAACGCACCATGACCAATATCAAGATTTAGACCAACAGGTCCTGTCATTTGCCTTTGACCTTGCCTATTGTTTTCTATTTTGCCATGATTTTGTACTTTTTAAAGCTACTACAGCCATGATTGTTTAAAAAATATATTTTTATTGATTTCAGAGAGGAAGGGAGAGGGAGAGAGAGCTAGAAACATCAATGATGAGAGAGAATCATTGATCGGCTGCCTCCTGCATGCCTCCTACTGGGGATTGAGCTCACAAACCGGGCATATGCCCTTGACCAGAATTGAACCCTTGACCCTTCAGTCTGCAGGCCCACACTCTATCCACTGAGCTACAGCCATGATTTAATATAAACAGATTCTTTCAACAAATAGCTCATAATTCTCTGCTGTGTTTTAAACAAACAGATTATATAGCCTGAATATACATTCTACCTGGGGAGATGAAAACACATGTAACTAATAAAATACTTTTTCTGTTCTGTTAAAGGAAGTGCTAAATTTAGAAGTTCAGAGTTTAGGAGTTTCCTTTAGCAACGCTGAATAGAATTGCTCTTTTTAATTTGAGGGGCTGTGGGTAAGCAGTGGTTGAAGAAGCAAAAAGGAGTGTGACAGCCTCTAAAATGACTTTTGGTCGTTTTGCTATTTCAACATGTAACTGCAGGGGCCAGGATATACCCACCCCATCCTGGGCCCCCAAACATGTGCTTTGACATAAGGATTATCTTGAGCTGAAGGTAACTGAGGAACAGCTGACTTAGAAAAAGCTCTAAACCAGAGGATAGGCTGGGTAGCTCAGTTGGTTAGAGCATCACATTAAAACAACAAGGCTATGGTTCAATCCCCGCTCAGGGCACATACAAGAAGCCACCAATGAATGCATAAATAAGTGGAACAACACATCAGTGTTTCTCTCTCCTTTCCTCTGTCTGTAAACATCCTATATAATAAAGAGGTAATATGCAAATTGACCATCACACCCTCACACAAGATGGCCACCCCCATGTAGTCACAAGATGGCTGCCACAAGGTGGCCGGCAGGGGAGGGCAGTTGGGGGCGACCAGGCCTGCAGGGGAAGGAGGTTTGGGGCAATCGGGCTGGCAGGGGAGGGCAGTTGGGGGCAATCAGGCTGGCAGGGGAGCGGTTAGGGGGTGATCAGACTGGCAGGCAGGCGAGCGGTTGGGAGCCAGCAGTCC
>NW_006295054.1:681915-694004 GCF_000327345.1 Myotis davidii
AATAAATAAAAACATTTAAAAAACCCAGAGGATATAAGTTTGCCTTTTGTATGGGAACTTTTCATTTGTAGAGGGGTCTTTTTCTCCAGTACCAGAAAGAGGAGACTGACACTGGAGACAACTCATCTCCTGAGATGACTGGAGCCTGCTTGGCAAACCCTACAGCCCTTACTCCCCACTCATTTCCCAGTTACCTCCCCACAGCCAAAGTCCAAAGCCCCCTTCTCCACCTCATTGAGTTTTTACTCCTTGTCTGTGAAACTCCCATATTCCTATGTAACAACCCCCTTTCTCCTTTATTCTGTCTTTCATCAGATTAATTTGTATGGTCCCAGATATAGGACCCAAGGAGATAGAAGAAGTTTCTTCCTCCCCTCTACTACCCACATCATTTAACATTTTTTAAAGTAGAAAAATATTTAATTAACAATAGGCAAATGCATTTTCAAAGGAAAAAGTTTAATATAAAAGATTCAAGATTCACATTATGATAAGTGATAAAATTAAATATCCTTCTCTTGATAAGTGTTCATCTTTTGCATTTTTTTCTACTTAATTTATCTTGCCATTTAATTTTCTAGGCTTTCTATTACTCTTGCCCCCCTTTTCCTATTTTAATTTTTTCAATTTAGTGGGAGATTGAATTTTGCTTGACTGTTTTTTGGAGTTTTTTTTTTTAACATTTTTTTTAAAATTAATTTCAGTGAGGAAGAAAGAGAGAGAGACAGAAACATCACTGGGGATCAAGCCCACAACCCGGGAATTGAACCATGACCTCCGGGTTCATGGGTGGATGCTCGACCACTGAGCCCTCTGCCGGGCTGCTTGACTGTTTTTGACAACAGCAATCAGTGATTGAGTTCAAGGATTTGGAGTCATGTTTCCCAATGTCCAACCAGCAGTCACCCTCTGCACTCTGAGTCCCTCACAAAACCACAGGAAGTTTCACAAGAGATGGTCAAGCTTGTTTGTCTGCTTCTCTCAGTTGTGTTACAACACAGCCCCCACCCCCAACACTCTTGTCTTCATGTCATGCCTGGCAGTTCCCACATTTCTGACAGGTACAGTCCTCACTCCTTAGCTTATGTTTTAACAGCAGCGTTGCCCTCACCTGTTCGGTCAACCTTTCTTCACAACTTCAGGTGTTTGCTGTGCTTATGTTTTTGCTGATCACCTTTCCCCTCTTCCCTGAACTGCCTGTTGTCTTCCTCTCTGCCTGTGTCTCTCCTTGAGGACACACCAAATCCTTTCACATGTTCTGGTCTTGGGTTTACATTTTTGATGTGTTCTTCCTAGGTTTGTTAAATGCCTCATCACAGTCCGTAACTGTTGTGTGATTGCTCCATGGGACTTTGTCTCGCTGACTGTATGAGAGCCTTTGGGAGAGGGACCCTGTCTCACGCTTCCTTTATGCCCGCCCCAGCTTCCAGGGAAGAGAGGCCTTAATGAGCACTCACTGTTCGCTACAGCCTGGAGGTCGCAGAGCACCAGACCGCACCAGGAATCTCCCCATCAGCAACCCTTCTCCCCTCAGATACGGTCAATGTATGCAGCCTGGTTTAAAGCTGCCCTTAAGTGCTCCTCCATAGAAATTCTGAACCCACCATTAGGTTTCTACTTGTATTTATTAAGAAAAATCCCCGCCCTAGACGGTTTAGCTCAGTGGATAGAGCATCAGCCTGCACTGAAGGGTCCCAGGTTCGATTCTAGTCAAGGGCACATGCTTGGTCCAAGGTGCAGGAGGCAGCCAATCAATGATTCCCTCTCATCATTGATGTTTCTATCTCTCTCTCTTCCTCTCCCCTCCTCTCTGAAATCAATAAAAATATACAGTAGGTCCTCGGGTTACATCAGAGATCTGTTCCTACAGCTTGACGTAATGAGATTTTCCGCCATAAATCGGAACCCACCTACATAAGCACCTACGCCACTCACATGGAGCACATACACAGCAGTAATGAAGTAAAACAGTAAAAAAATTTAAAAGAAAGATAACAATTCCTGACCTTCACTTGTGGTAAATAAATAATAAAAAACGTAAAGCACATATGTACACACGTCGAAATGACGGAATTTTTTTTTTTTTAATAAATAAATGGGAGATGGCGACGTAACCACGAAGCAACGTACTTCGACTTCGGTGTAACCCGAGGACTGCCTTTTTAGAAAAATCCCAGTCTCCCTGGAATACCTACCTTTCCTGAACAAGAAAGCATTTCTGTTTACCCTGAGCTGTGTCTTAAGACACGGATTTCAAAGTCAGATATCGTGAGCTCTTGGCACAGGCACTATCTATTGATAAACAGTCGTCAGATCTCTGCCTTGTGTTTGTGGCAAATGTGTCATATTTAACCACAGGATGCTCTCTATTTCTCCATTCCTTCCTCCACCCCTCAGTTCCCTGAGATTATTTAAATCTCAAGAAAAATTTGCAGAAAAATGCTCTTTTATTCTTCGTAGGTTACACAATAAGTATATCCTCAGTGGGGACCCACTTGATAAGGGGGCCCAGTCGTGGGCAGTGACTCCTGACTTTGAGCATGTATCTCCGTGTGTGTCACAGCTTTGCATTTAGACCCCCAGTGACAGACAATGGCGATGTGAATGAATGGGCCATAATAATGGTGACTGCCCCGTGGCAAAATGAATGCAGGTTTTCCCCATCCCTATTCAAAATAGGAATCAGAGAGCTAAAAGCCCCTTAGCAGAGGCGTGGGGGTGGGGTGGGGACTTAAATTAGTTGGCAGGACTGGTCAGACTAAATAGTAGGAAGTTCAACGTCATGGTCAATTGAATAAAAACAATCTTCTCTCATTTAAAAACTTCAAATCACAAATAACTCTCACAGGAATACACTTGATTATAACACATTTCAAATCAATTCACTGATGCCATTTCTCTGGCAGACTGACACCTGGTTTTTCTCTGAGGAGTCTGACTTTACTCTCACCCTTGGCTGGTGGAATGCAAAAGGCAGTGTATTCGGTGGGTAGGAGGGTGGACTTAGGAACCACTTCACCACCAGGTTCTGTAATGGCTACCCCACGCTTCTCTTTCAACGGGGGAAAATTAGGGCTGCCGTGAGGACTACATGAGCCAATACAGACCTAACCTTCAGGACAGTGCCTCGCACATAGTAAGAACTCAATAGATGTTCAATAATTTTTCCCCCCTTATTTGAGGGAGCCTCTTTAGGAATAATATCTTAGAAATTAAAAAACACAATACCAGTTGTTTTAGCTTTTTTCCCCAAAGGATTTCTTTCATTGGACATGAATAAACTAGTACTTTAATGAAGGCAAACAAAGTGTGTTTACTCAGTAAAATTTCCAGCTATTTGAGGAACAACCCATCTAATTAAGTTTTAGTTTCAAATGCCTTTTGGAAGTTCTGTATCTTTGCCAAAATGACTCAGTGTTGTTGTTGTGTGTGTGTTTAAACTCATTTGAGGGAAGCTAGAGTTCTCTAGTTTCTCTTCACCATGTGTATATCCATCTTTTTAGCTTGGCTTGTAATATGAATTTTTAAGTGACTATATGTAGTTAATAGTAAGTGGAAATTACCAATGAACATCTTAGACCCCAGTGCGTTCGTGTGGTGTTTGTTGGATTTTTAAAGTTTATGAAGCTGTAACTTAAAAGTTTTATTGTTACTGTCTTTAGCTTTTCATTCTTAAATTGATTTTTGCTCTGGAATATTTTTGATTGTTTTCTGTTTAGATTTCCATGAGAAAGAAATTTTTAGATGTGAAGTGCTATCTTTTATTTCTTCTGTCTTAACCATCTTCTGTTAATACCATTGCAACCCCCGAAGTGCCTAAAGAATCACATTAGATTTTTATCCATTTGGACTTTATTGAAGCTATGCCACCCCAGCCAGTTGGGTTCAGTGGATAGAGCATCGGCCTGCAGACTGAAGGGTCCTGGGTTCAATTCTGGTCAAGGGCACATGCCCGGATTGCGGGTTTGATCCCCAGTAGGGGGTGTGCAGGCAGCCGATCAATGATTCTCTCTGATCATTGATGTTTCTATCTCTCTCCAGGTTCCTTCCTCTCTGAAATCAATAAAAACATATTTTTAAAAAATTTAGCCCTAACTGGTTTGGCTCAGTGGATAGAGCGTCCGCCTGCAGACTGAAGGGTCCCAGGTTCGATTCCAGTAAAGGGCATGTACCTGGGTTGCGGGCACATCCCTAGAAGGGAGTGTGCAGGAGGCAGCTGATTGATGTTTCTCTCTCATCAATGTTTCTAACTTTCTATCCTTCTCCATTCCTCTCTGTAAAAAATCAATAAAATATATTTTTTTAAAAAGAAAAAAAATTTACAGAATTAAAAAATTTTTTTTTTTAAAAAAGAAACTATGCTAGTAGTTAATGCCATTTTAAAATAAAATATTTTTCACAGAATTGTAGACTCTGTTTTACTATCATGACTTAAGTTTCAGATATTTTTGGGCTGAGGCCTCCTACTCTCATTCTATAATCTATGGATGAAGTCCCTTGTAGTGTTAAAATGTAATTGTTTTAAATACTGTAGTTATCATCTGTACTTTAGTTTCCTTTTAATTTTACAAAATTAAGAAATATTCCAGGCATACAAAAATACAGACAATAAAAATATCTGTGTTCCAATACCCAGCTAAAATGCACATTAATATTTTGTCATATTTGCCTGAACCTTTTAAAAGAAACAAAATGCCACAGCTATGGTTAGAGACTGCTCCCTATTCTTCCTGCCTTTACTCTCCTAAATTTGGGGTGTAGCCTTCCCATCTCTCCTTTTTAGTTCTTTATCTTTAAAAGGAGACGAGTAATTATCACTTGATGAGAGTTAGTGTTAATGTCAAGGGCTTTGAGGATCTGACATAGAAGGTAACATGATTAAGTATCATAATCATGAAGGACTTTTTCATCAGATATGTGCTTTCCCGTGGCCAGTTCTTAGGAGACCAATGAGGAAATGCAGAAGACGAAGATGAAATCTACCAGACACAGACATCCAACGATGTGGTTCATGGAGTTCTCACACTAGGTAGCATCCCTTGCATAAACCATTTTGTCTCATTCTAGTAGGTCCCAGATATTTGGGGTTGACAAATCTCCTTATGGGACAGACCATTTATTTTCCTCCCCCACCTTGTCTTGTACTCCTGGGTAACCTCCAGGCTCACAGAGAGCATATCATTTTCTTGGGTACAGAGGATGTGCCCAAATATGGAAAACTAATCCTTATATGTAATCATATAACTTCATTTGATTTCAACCCTGTAAGAACTCTTCAAGGTAAGTACTATTCTCCCCCAGTTTTCAGATGCGGAATTGAGGCTAACCAGGGAAGACAATTTACTGTGGGTCACACCACCTTGGCCTGCATTTCAACACTGGCAGTCTGATTTCCAAGCCCACAACGTAACCACCAAACATACTGCCTTCCAGTTATTATTTATTTCCATGACTGTCATGAACAAAATGTAAGTAACCAGAGTGACAGTCCATGCCCAGGAACTGTTGCTGTCAGAACAGAGAGGCAGACTGTGCAGTGTAACTACCCCACTGCACATCCTCTAAGCACAGCCCTGAAACAACCAACTTCCATCATTGAGCTTGAGTTCATAGAATTTCTCAGAGAAATTTCAGTGCATCTCTTTTTCAATATATTTTTATTGATTTCGGAGAGGAAGAGAGAGATAGAAACATCAATGATGAGAGAGAATCATTGATTGACTGCCTTCTGCACGTCCCCTACTGGGGTTCGAGCTGCAACCTGGGTATGTGCCCTTGACCGGAATCAAACCAGGCTGACACTCTATCCACTGAGCCAAATCGGCTAGCGCTCTCTTTTTCTTTTTTAAAGCCATTTGAATTACCACCTTTTGGAACAGGTGCTGTTTGCTTAAATGTGAGAGAATGCCCTTTCTAAATTATTGTAAGGGGACCCATTCAATGATCATTTTGAAAATCTTATTTCTGATTTCTCTTCTGTTGACAGAGGAGAACAGAGCTTGGCAGAAATATGATGAGAGGAACTTTTCCATCAGAAAATAAATAAATACCTATATACCTAACCTACCTACCTAAATAAATAAATAATGAAGAGATACCAGTTAGGATGATGTGGGCTGACTCATCTGGCTTCAACAATAAAGCACATATATTAATTCACATAAAAGGGCATCCTAATTAAGATGGCTTCAGAGTTGTTAATTTCAAGGACCCATGCCAGAGCCTCGCATTATTAAGCGTTGCTGTCTTTAGCCTGTCAGTTTTGTCCATAAAATGGCCACAGAATTCCCAGGTACCACATTCAGGCAAGAAAAGATCTAGTAGAACAAGAGATAGTCTTTTTTTGTGAGTCTTTTTTAAGGCGAAGAAATTTGTCCGAAAGCTACCCAGCAGACTTGCCCTTAGGTCTCAAAGTCTCCGTGGCCAAGGCTGTGAGACCTGTTCATGCCTAAAGTGATGGAGAGGGAACCCCCAAACCTAAAAATCAGGCCTTCCTGGTGCGACTGGAACTCCCTACCTGAAAGAGAGGATTCCTGAACGAAGTCCTTGTTTGGTTAACAAGAAAGTGGGTAATGGATGCTGAGTATGGAAAAGGTCTAATATTCGGGGCAAAAAAAGTCTAACATTGTGTTTGTACAATGGATTCTCTTGGTTAACCCTTATAGTAAAGTAATGAGAATAAAATGGACATTGTTATTCCCATCTTACTCATGATGAACCTGAGGAACAGAGAAGCTAATTAAATTGTTACAGGTCACACAAGAGTAAGTGACAGCATTATTATTCTAACTCACATCTGCCTGACCTCCAAGGCCATTTCTTTTTCCATATGACATAGGTATCAAAGTTGTAGTTATCTGTCAACATGACCTTTTTTATAATCTTCCTGATAAATTATCTTAGTTCCTAGTACATCGTAAGACTATTACCTATGATCATCTTACACAAATGTAATCACAGTATGCATGGTGTTTTATGACC
The DNA here is from genome assembly GCF_000327345.1 of Myotis davidii. NCBI lineage: Eukaryota > Metazoa > Chordata > Mammalia > Chiroptera > Vespertilionidae > Myotis > Myotis davidii. The sequence continues at coordinate 688,897 of NW_006295054.1, forward strand.
TGCTTTAAAGAATACTTGCTACTAGCCTTGGCCAGGCTGCTCAGTTGGTTAGAGCATCATCCCGATACGCCAAGGTTGTGGGTTTGATCTCCGGTTAGGGCATATAAGATACAACCAGTGAATGCACAAGTACATAGAACAACAAATCAATGTCTCTCTCTCTCTCTCTCTTTCTCAAATAAATAAATAAATAGTTAAAAAATAGTCCTGGGCCCACCTGGTGTGGCCCAGTAATTGAACGTTGACCTATGAACCAGGAGGTCATGGTTCAATTCCTGGTTAGGGCATGTCTCATGACTGGGGTTGTGGGCTTGATCCCCAGTGTGGGGTGTGCAGGAGGCAGCCTATCAGTGATTCTCTCTCATCATTGATGTTTCTATCTCTCTCTCCCTCTTCCTTCTTCTCTGAAATCAATACAAATATGTACTTTTTTAAATTAAAAAAAAGAATACTTGCCAATCTGATGAGTGAAAAATGAACCTTGTATTTTATTTGCTAGAGTTTCAGAAGCCCTAATAATCTATTCTCTACCCCATAACCAAAGGGGTCCTTTAGAAATGTAAGTCAAATCATGTCTTTCCTTTTGCTCAAAATTTCCAGTGGTTTCTCTCTCATCTCAGAGTAAAAATAAAAATCAAAGTCCCTATAATTGCTTTTGAGGAGTTATAGGGACAGTTACCTCTCTGATAGCAATTGCTACTACTATCTTTTACACTCACCCACTTCAGACACACTGGCTTCTTCTTTAACCCTCACCCTAGGATATGTTCTCTGATTTCAGAGAGAGGAAGGGGAGAGAGTGAGAAACACTGATGGTAGAGAGAAACATCGATGGGTTGCCTCCCATACATACCCTGATGGGGGATCAAACCCACAACCTAGGTATATGCCTTGCCCGGGAATTGAACCCACAACCCTTTGGTGCATGGGATGATGCTCCAACCAACTTAGCCACATGACCCGGACCACACTGGCTTCTTTGCTCTTATTTGAACAGAACAGGACACTCCTGCCTCAGGACCTTTGCACTTGCTGTTTCCTCTGCCTGACAGGCTTTCCCATGGACAACTGCATGGCCAGCTCTCTTACCTCCTATACATCTTTGAAAAGTTACCTTCTTTTTTTTTTTAAATTTTTTATTTTATTGATTTTTTTACAGAGAGGAAGGGAGAAGGAGAGGGATAGAGAGTTAGAAACATCGAGAGGAACATTGATTGATTCAGCTGCTTCCTGCCCACTCCCTACTGGGGATGTGCCCGCAACCAAGGTACATGCCCTTGATCGGAATTGAACCTGGGACCCTTCAGTTTGCAGGCCTACGCTCTATCCACTGAGCCAAACTGGTCAGGGCGAAAAGTTACCTTCTTAATGAGAGCTTCAATAACCAATCTATATAAAACATTCTTTATCTTTTTTCCATGATTTTTGTGAGAGTATTTAGTGCCTTCCAACATACTATATAATTCCCTTATTCATTTTGCCTGTTCCCCTCCAACCCACACTACAATATATGCCAAGCATTTTTATGTATTTTGACTAGTGATGTATCCCTTGTGCTGAGAGCAGTGTCTGGTAGATAGTGTGTGCTCAATAACTATTTGTTGACTGAGTGACTGTTTTAATGTATAAATGACTGGTAAGTTATGGTTCTCCTTTTATGAATGAATTGTCATATCCTTTGGTTACTTTTTTATTAGGTGTTCTAAGTTTTTATTGATTTGTATAAACTCTTTATATTTTGAGGATATCAATTTTATTACATATTCCCCTCAGTTTTTTTCTCCTGTCTTTTACCAATGTGTGTAGGCAGTGTGTTAAAAGTACATAAACTTTTCCAGTCAAATCTAGAAATATTTTCCTTTTTGATACTGTGTTTTATAAGGACAAGTTGACAAAAGAAAAAGTTTACTTCTCAATATTTTTAGTCAAAAGGTGAGCAGTGCCTAATTTTTTCCTACATTTATTATATTTGAATTTCTTCTATTTGCAGATGATTTAAACTTGTTAATATGTAATCACATTTATACAATTATTTTTCTCCTGGGTGGTTTATCTAGTAAGCAAGAAGGATAAACTGTTACTAAGGCCTTCCCTTTTACTTTAAGGAAAATAATTTGGTGTACAGGATGATTAAAATTATAAAGCATTTATGTTTATAATATTTGCATATATTTATTGTTTTAAATATATTCTCCATTCAAAGAAAAGGTTACTAGCCTATGAATCTAAACCATTAGCCTTTTGTGTCACTGGAACATTTATGATAATTGAGCCCACATATAAATTCTATTCTGTGTTTGACAGTAAGTCCTTTCAAAACTGAACTTGGTTGCATACATTTATTTATCCCACTCCTTCCCTGAATTTTAAATATTAAACATGTCTACTAGTTTAATGTGACATTTTGAATTTTTACAAGTATTAATTTCATGAACCAAATTTTAAATTTGTAATATTTAAAATTAAGAATACTATCAGAAAAATATAGAAATATGATGATTATGCTGCTTTTAGAATGCCAGTTCTTTCTTTATGTTGTTTAAAAGCAGTGCTTCGACTTCATTATCAATTATGCCTTTTTAAAAACAAGTATTTTTTTATTGACTTCTGAGAGGAATGGAAAGGGAGAGAGAGAAACATCAATGATGAGAGGGGATTATGGATTGGCTGCCTCCTGCACGCCCCCCACTGGGGATGGAGCCTGCAACCTGGGCATGTGCTCTTGACTGGAATCGAACCCTGGACCCTTCAGTCCATAGGCCAACGTTCTATCCACTGAGCCAGATCAGTCAGGGCACCTATGCATTACTCTTAAATTCAAGTATTTAATAAGAATTACTTAATAAAATAATGAAAACCAAATCTACAAAAGTAAACCATCTTATCCCCTTGTACTAGGTTATGTGCATGGCATACACAGGGATCAGCTTAGGCTGTGCAAACCAATGTGGGATTAGAATTCCTGGTTTCTAATTATTCAGTAGCTGTGTGGCTGGTGTGGGGGAGAAAAAGTACTTTTCCTTCTATCCTTCTAAGTTCTTCTAGACTGGGCTAATTGTTGTCATGTACCCCGCGAATCACAGAAGGACGCCTCAAGAAGTCGAATTAAAGAGTCACATTTATTGCAATCCGGGACTATGAGGGGCCATTCCCCAAATCTCATAGTGATAAGATGGTGGCAAAACCAGACTTATATAGGCAAAGATCACAAAGGTATTGATTACATCTCAAGGTTTGGAATGAGGAACCTGGTTTGCAAAAAAGCAGTTTACAGAAGCAGAATTAAGCATGTTAATTATAGTTTTGGGTCACAGGGTCACTGAATTGACAGAAACACCTTATCTAGAGCCCTTGGGTCTTGAGACCACCGAGTTGCCAGGAACTCATTATCTAGAGCCATCGAGGTAATTTAGAGTAATTGCGCTGTCCTGGTCTTGGGACCACTGAGTCAACTGGAACGCATTATCTGTGGCCACTAAAACAGTTTAGGATAATTGTGCTGTCCTGTTTCCCAGGTACAGAAGATGTGCTTTCTAAAACCAGTAAGAAAACAATCAATGGGATAGTCATTCAATCGAATGGGATGATGTATACAATTCAGAAAATCAAAATAACTTTTCTATTGTTAAGCCAAACAGCAGGGTTAGAGTTAAACTAGTTTCTACCTGAGATGGTTGCTACCATACTTCACAATGATCACATTAACATGAGACAAACTAACGGGAGAAAATGAGCAAATTTATTACATATGTACATATGAATGTTCCAATAGACTATGGGTGCAAGACAGGTTGAAGGTTTTTCAGCTTAAAATAATACCTAGATGCCGAAACCGGTTTGGCTCAGTGGATAGAGCGTCGGACTGCGGACTGAAGGGTCCCAGGTTCGATTCCCGTCAAGGGCATGTACCTGGGTTGCGGGCACATCCCCAGTGGGGAGTGTGCAGGAGGCAGCTGGTCGATGTTTCTCTCTCATTGATGTTTCTAACTCTCTATCTCTCTCCTTTCTTCTCTGTAAAAAATCAATAAAATATATTTAAAAAATAAAATAAAATAATACCTAGAAAAGGTCACATTTTGGATTGGTAAACTCCGCTTCCTCTCCCTAGGAAGAGCCTTTAATGTCGCAGAATCTGTAAAATGGGCTGCCAGTGCAAGGCCTGCCCGCTGGAGTTGCTGTGAATCGGCTGGGGCCATAGTCCAGTTTACAAGCCGGATGTGTGGGGAACTGAGGGCGGGAGAGCAGGTTGTGGGCCTCCTTTCCGCCGGGGCTAGCATGACTCTCGAGCCCCGGCCCCCCTTCCCATTCTCCCCAGACCAGCTCTCCCACCCACTAGTCCGCAAAGGACCTCGGCGGACCAGGGACCCGGCAGAGGACCTAGAAGGGTCTCTGAAGAACTTCAGGCCAGAAGAGGCCCAGCCCTGCCACCTGCAGCTACTTTTCTCTTAGGCCTCAGCTGCTGGAGGGGTAAACTGAGCATGAAATAGTTAATTTCTAGCTTATAAAGTTGTTCTTAGGATTAGAGCTATGCAAGAAAGGTTGGCTACAACAGGTGAAAATTTTGTTTCCTCACCCCTCTGTCCCTCCTAAGGCCTGTTTTACCATATCAGTGCCGAGGCTTCCAGAAACCTCCTTTCAATCAGAATCCCGCAAGGAAACTAGTGTTATTTAAATCAACCCAGTAAGAGAAAGATGTGACCGACAGGCACCGTACCTCTGGTGTCTTGGAGGAAAAATTTGCATTTTAAAAGAGGATTACCTGACTGGAAGGATTTCAGAAAATATGGGACTTTTTTGTAGGACAGTGAATAGAATTCCCTCAACTCTTCACCCCCTCCTCACGCCCCCATTGAAACCATGCCTTGTCGGTTTTAAGCGGGACTTTTAAAAAGCACGTTTAATTAATAAACTCGAATTACAGACCTAGTTCATCCCCCCGCTCCCCCCTCCCCGCCCAAGCACTCCTCTCCCACCCCCGCCTTTTGCACCGAGCGGCTTCTGCGATCATAATGACCTTGGCTGTCCTCATCTGGGAATGAACCCTCGCTAGAAAGACCCGAAGCTCAACGGAACTAACAGGATGTTTTCATTTGAATAAACTCAACCCA